>NW_023659687.1:0-20800 GCF_015228065.2 Penaeus monodon
AATAAAAAAAAAGGAAAAACTTTTTTATGGGAAAAAAAAAAACGGGAAAAAATACAAATAAGGGGGAAAATTTTCAAAAAAAAAAAAAAAAAACCGAAAATTTGTTTGGTAGAAAATTGCCCCTTTAAAAAAAAAATTTTAAATAAAAAAACCAAAGGTACCAAATGATGGTTTTTTAATTTTAGGGGCAAAAAAAAAAGGGGGGGGGGGCACACAACCCCCGTAACTAACACGTTCGGTGGGGTGTGTGGTGTTGTTTTTTGGTGTGTGGTGTTTGTTGTGGTGGTGTTGTTTTTGGTTGGGGTGTGTTTGTGTGGGTTTGGGGGTTGTGTTTTTGGTGTGTGGTTTTTGCCACGCACTTATATTTGCAACATTTTAAAAAAATTTTACCAAAAAAAAAAAAGGGGCACAAAATTTTTAAATAAAAAAAAAAAAAACTATAAAATTTTTTAAAATTCATAAAAAATAACATTTACAATATTTAAAATATATATTTATAAAAATTAATTTTTTATATTTTATATATATAATAATAATATTTTAAAAAAAGGGGGGGCATATAAAAAAAAAAAAAAAAAAAAACCCAAAGGGGGGGTAAAATAACCAAAAGAAAAAAAACGAGGCGTAGGGGGGGGGGGCCCCCGCCCCCACTTTTTCGGCAAAAAAAACCCCCTTGGAAGGGGGGCTGAAAAATTTCCCCAAAAAAAAAAAAAAAAAAAACTTTTTTTTTTTTCCAATCTCTCTCTTTTTCTTTTTTTACTCCCACGCGAAGGGGGGGGGGAAAAAAAACACTGGGGGGGAAGCAAAAAGAAAAAAAAAGGGTTTTTCCCAAAGGGGGGAAAAAAAAATAATTTTAAAAAAAAAGGGTCGCTGTTGAGGGAAAAAACAAGGAAAATTGTTTTAATATTTGGGGGGGTTAAAATTTTGAAAAATTTTGAGAAATTTTTTAAACGGGGGGCTTGATTAAAAAAGGAAAAAAAAAAAAAAAAATGTAATATATATATTTTATATATATATTAATAAAAATAAATTTTTTAATATTTATTATTATATATTATTTTTAATTATAAATTTAAAATTTTTTAAAATTATTTTATATATCGTTCGGGGGGGGCTTTGGGGGTTTTCAAATTATCTTTGGGGGGGGGGGAAAAAAAAATGATTATAAAAAAAAGGAAAAAAAAAAAAAAAAAAAAAAGTTTTTTTATTTTTCTAAAAAGGGGAAATTTTTAACTCGAAAAAAAAAAAAAAAAAGGAAAGAGAATTTTTAATAAAATAAAAATAAAAAAAAAAAAAAAAAAAAAAAAAAACAAATTTAAAAAAAAAAAACATTTAAGGGGGTTTCCAACCTTTAAACCCCCTTTTTTTTTTACAAAAAAATTTTTATTATCAAACCCAATTTGAACAAAAAAAAAAACAACCGGGCCAAAACAAATCAAAAGGGGGGGTATTTTTAAGGGTTTTTGATCCCTTTTCATAGCACTAAATGCATAAAAAAAAAAAAAACAGGGGGAAGTTTTAGGGGGGAAAAAAGGGTTCCCCTTGCCAAAATTATTTTTGTAAAAAAAAATTTATTTTTTAGCATTTTTTTTTTTTTTTTTTATTTTAAATTTTATTAAAATTTTTTTTTTTGGGGATCGAGGGAAAAAAAAATTTTTTCCCCCAAAAAAAAAGGAAAAAAAAAGCTAAATTTTTTGGGGGAAGGGGCTTGTTAAAACGCATTATGATTTTGAAAAAAATGTTTTTTTCTTATACATTTTTGGAAAATTTTTATGAAAAAAAAATATAAAAATTTATAAAAAAATTTAAGCTTCTGAAAAGTGTTTCCAAAAAAAAAAAACAAAAAAAAAGCTGGCGGGGAAAGTTGGGGGTGTATGTGTGTTTGTGTGTGGTATTTTTTTGGTTTTTGGGTGTGGGTTTTGGTGTGGTGTGTGTTTTGTGTGGGGTGTGTGGGGGTTTGGGGGTTTTTTGTTGTGGGGGGTTTGTTGTGTATTTGTGGGGTATTTTGTTTTGTGGGGTTTTATTTTGGGGTTTTTTTGCTTTTTTTATTGTGTGTGTATGTGGGTGTGTTTTGTTGTTTGTTGGGGTGTATTTGTTTTGTATTTTTTGGGGTTTTTTTCTTGTTGGTGGTTTGTGTTTTTTTGTTTTGGGGTTGGTTTGTGTGTTTTGTTTTGTTTTTTTTGGGGTGTTTTTGTTGTGTTTTATTTAATATAATTAATAAATTAATATAAAAAATTTTTAAAATTTTATTATATAAAAATATATTTAATATATTTTTTAAAGGGCCAAAAAATATAGGGTAAATAGATAGAAAAATGGAGGGTGAATTTTAGTAGTAAGTTTTCCCCAAAAGGTACATAATGGAAAAAAGCTAATAGATGAATAGATGGGGTAGATTTACGGAGAAATCTGATGTTTATCAGAAAAAAAAGGATTTCTTGCCATCATTTTTTGATTTCCTGAAGAAAAAAGGAGTTTTAAAGCAAGTCTTGAAAAAAAATTTTCTCCTCGGACGTTCAGTTTTTCAGAAAAAGGGGAAAAAAATTTTTGAAAAAAAAAAAAACATATCTATATCTATATCTATAAATTCTAAAACCTTTATTCTATAATTATATATCCCTTCTTTTAAACCCAAATTAAAAAGGATTGCTTTCCCCCTTTTGAAAGCCCGTGGAAAACCCCCTCCACCATTCTTCAACCAAATCACCCCCTTTTTTTTGCGCTTTTTTTTTCCCTTTTCCAAAAAAAAAAAACCCCCCCAAAAAATACTTTTTGGAAAAAGTTGTCCTCAGGGCTTGTTTTTCGGTTTTTTCCTCTTCCTCTGTTTTCCTATCCACCATCCCTGTCGGGCCAAGGGTTTTTTTTTTTTTTCAGTATTTTTTTTTCTTTCTCATTCCATGGGAAAAAAATTAAAAAATTTTTTTTTTTTTTTTTTTTTTCAAGGGTGTTCCCCCCAAGCCGGTTTCTTTTCCCCAAAACTTATTTTTTTTTTCCAGCCCCTTTTTCATTCTTTTTTTTTTTTTTTTCTTTTGTCCCGTTAATTGGGCGTAGAAAATTTTTTGTTTAAAAAAAAACTTCCCCCCCCCCTTTTTTTAAAAAAAAAATATTGATTTTTTTTTGTCTATCCCCTTTTTTCAGTACCCAAAAAACCCCCCCTTCAAAAAAACCCTAAAGATTTGCAAAAATTTTTTAAAAAAAAACTAAATGGGTTTTTAAAAAAAAACCTCAGCTTTTTTTTTCGTTAAAAATAATTTTTTTTTTCGGGTTTTTTTTCCAAATTTTTTTAATGAGGGAAAGGGGGAAAAAAAATTTGGGGGGTTTTTTTTTTTCAAAAAGGGAATTTCCCCTTTTTTTTTTTATCTCCGGGGGGAAAAAAATTTTTATATTTATTAGGGTTTAAAAAAAGCTCCCCCAAGATAAGTGGGAAAAAACCCCCCTTTCACCCAATTTTCCCAAAAAAAAAAAATTTTTGAAATTTTAAAAAAAAAATTTTTTTTTTTTCTTTGTTTTTTATTTGCCGGGTTTTTTTCTTTTGGAAAACTTCATGTCTTAGGTTTTCGTGGCCATTTAAAGGAAAAAAAAGGGGAGCCTTTTTTTTTTTTTGGGTTTTTAAAATTTAAAAAACTAGTAGCTGTTGTAGTTCAGTTAAATGTTGGCAAAAAAAAAAAAAAAACTATAATTTTTCCAAAACGTACCTTTTTTTTTGATATTTTTGGGGTTCCCCAAAAAAACATCTTAAAAAAATTCCTTCAAAAAAATTCTCCAGAGGCAAAAAACCTCTCATTTTTTTTAATTTTGGGTTTCAGGGGAAAAAAATTGTTAAAAAAAAGGGGGGGGGAAAGGGCCAAAAAAACCCTGTTTTCACCCACTCCCCCCTTTTTTGGGGGGGGTTTTCGAAAAAACCATTTCTGGTTTCCAACCCATAAAAATGGTTTTTTTTTACAGGGTTTTTTTTTTTGTGGGGTTTTACATGGGCTTTTTTTTTTAGTTTTTATTGATGGTTTTAAAAAAAAAATTCATTATCTTTTATGGGTTATTTCCCCCAGGGGTATCGTGATTTTAAAAAAATAGGAAAAAAACTTTCAAAGTTATCGATTTAAAAACAGGGGATAGGGGTCTTTTTTGTTTTTTTTTTTTTTTTTCTAGTTTTTAAACTTTTAGATTTTTTGGGAAAAAATTTTGGTTTTTTTGGTTTTCCTTTTTTTTTTCCAAGGGGGAAAAAAAAAAACCCGCTTGTTTTGTTCCCCAAAATTTTCCTTTCTTTTAAAAAATTTTAAAATTTCCCCTTCTTTTTTGCAATTAATTTTTCAAAAAAATTTTTTTGGGGGGGGGGAATTAAATTAAAAAAAGCAATTTTCCGGTTTATTGTTTTTTGGCATTTGGGGGGTGTGTTCCCCAAAATTTTTTTTTTTTGGGAAAGCAAAAAAGGGGGGGGGAAAATTTTTTTTAAAACCAGGGCTTTTTTTTGGGGTAAAAACCCTTTTTTTTTTTTTCCCAAAAATTTTTTGTACAAAAAATTTGTTTAAAAAAAAATTTCAAAAAAAAAAAAACCTTTTCCGCCAGCATTTCTTTTATTAGTTCGTGTTTTTAAACATCCATTTTTAAAAGGGGGCTTGTTATTCTTTAAAAATCCCCCTTTTTTTTTTGGTTTTTAAAAACTTTTGTCTTAGCAGGGGGGGGTGGTTTTCGTCTTCCCCTGTCATTTATCTAATTTTTTTTCTTTTGATAATTTAAAATTTTTAAAAAATTAAAAATCTTTAATTTAAAAAACCCATACCTATAAAATTTTATATAATATATTTATATTTTTTTACCTATATGGTTTTTTAAAGTAATATTTTGGAAAAATTTAATTAAAAAATTATAATATAATATATAAAATATATATAAATTAAATTTTAAAAAATTTATATATTGTTTGGGGGCGTATGTTTTGGGGGTGTGGGGTGTGTGGGGGGGGGGGTGTTGGGGGTTTTACCCAAGTACAGGGGGGAAAAAGGGGAAAACCCGGGGGGGGAACCCTTTTCCCCTCGCTCCCCCCCCCTGCTTTTTTTCCCCCAGCTTTTTTTCTACGCTTCCGGCAAACTGGGAAAAAAAAAAGGTCACTTTCTTATACCGGGGGGGAAAAAACCTAGGCCTGGGGGGGGGTTTTGTGCTTTTTGGGGGCCCCCCCGTGGTAATTCGGCCTAGCCCTTGCCGGGGTGGGCCTAAAAAAATTTTGGGGGGCAAAACCGGGGCCCACCGCCCCTTTTTCCCCCAAAAAATTTTGGGGCCCCTTTCGTTGGGTTTTCCCAAACATTTTTGGATAAGGGGGTAAGTCAGGAAAAATTGCGAAAATTTTTTGCCTCCGCCCTGGGGGTTAAAGGGAAAAAAGGGGGGGGCCTTTTTTTGGGGCCCGAATTGGGGGGGACTCCCTTCAAAGGGGTTTTTCCCCAGTTTTTTTTGTGCGATGGGCCCCTAAAACCCAATCCTTTTACCCGCCCGGGGGTGCCCAAAACCCCCCAAAATTTTAAAACCCCCCGGGGGCCCCCCCTGGGGGGGGGCGCGAAACCCCCCCCGCCCCCCTCGGATGAAACCGACAACGTTTTCCCCACTGTAAAACAAAAAAAGCCCCAGGGGGCCCCACATATTTGGTTTTGGCCCCCCCCTTTTTCTTATAAAAAAAAGGAGTCCCCCCCCCCCCCCCCCCCCCTTTTTTAACAACTTAAAAACTACCCCTCTTTTTTCACCATTTTTATAAGGCCCATAACCTTTTTTTTTTTACAATGGGTTTTGGTGTGGGGTTTTTGTTGTGTTTTGGTGGGGCATTGCGGGGTTTTTTGGGGGGGGGTTTTGTTGGGGGTTTTTTTTTTTTTTGGAAAATTTCCCCAGGGGTAATTATTATCCCAAATTTATGGTAACATGGAATTTTTATATTTATTAAATATAATATATTATAATATTTATATTTTTATTTAAAAATTATATATTTTTGGTTGGTTGTGGGTTGTGGGGGGGGGGGGTGGGGGGGGGGGTTTTGGGGTAAAATTTTAATATTTAATATATATATTTATTTTATAAAATATATAATTTTATATAATTTTTTTGTGGGGGGTTTTGGGGTTTGGGGTGGGGGGGGGGGGGTTGGTGGTGGTGTTTGGGGGGGGGTTGGTTTTTGGGGGTTTTTTTATTAAATAATTTTTAATATTTTATTTTAATAAAATAAAAATATTAAAATATTAAATTAAATATTATAATATTTAATATTTATATATAATATTTAGTCCTGGTTTTTTTGTTTTGGGGTGGGTTTTTTTTTTTTTTTTTGGCGATGTTTTTTTTTTTTTTTTACGTGGGGGTTTTTGGCGTGGTTGGGAAAGGGGAGGGGGGTTTTTTTTTGGGTTTTTTTTATTAAAACCCCCATAAAATTTTTCTTTTCCCAAAAAAAAACATTTTTTTTTTTTTTTTCCCATCTTTTAATTTTTTAAAAAAAATCAAAAGGATTAAAAATAACCTAAAAAAAAAAAAAAAAAACTGGGCCCCCGATTTCAAGAACATTTTTAAAATGGGGGGGAAGGGAAAAAAAAACCGATTATGAAAAAAAATTTTTTTTTTTTTTTTTCCTATTTGGGGAAAAACCCCAAAAAAAAAACAAAAAATATCTAAAAATTTTTGAAAAAGCCCCAAAACGTTTCCCCCGTTTTTTAAAAAAGCCCCCAAGGGTGAAAAAGCAAATTTTTTTTGAAAAAACAGTCCCCCCCGGGAATATAAAAATATTTTTTTTGCCGGAAAAACATATCCCATCCCCAGGAAATTTAAAAAATAATTGTTTTTTTCATTTTGGGGCTTTTTTTTTTTTAAAGAACCCGTTTTCCTTTGGGTTTCTGGTTATTTTTTTGTGGGGTTTAACAAATTTTTTAAAAAAACGTGATAATTTTTTTTTTAAAAAAACGGAAAAAAAAAAATTGGAAAAAATTTTTTTGTAATAAAAACCACGCCCCCCCCCCCCCCCCCCCCCCAAATAAATATATTTTTAATATTTAAATTTTTTTATATAAATTATATATTTAAAAAATATATATAATTTTAAAATTTTTTATTTTAAATTTTTTTATTTTTTTTTTATTTATGTGTGTGTGTTGTTTATTTGTATAATAAAAGCCCCCCTATATTATGTAAATACAGTTTAAAAAATTACACATTATTTCTATAAAATTACTAAAAACCCCCACACACCAAAACCCCCCAAATTTTATAATAATTTATAAATATTATATATTTTATATATATATATATGTGTGGTGTGGTTGGTGTGTGTGGGTGTGGTGGTGTGTGGTGTGTTGTGTGGGTGTGTGTGGTTATGTATATATAATTTAAATAATTATTATATTATATATATATTACGTACCTTCATATATATATATATTTAATAATAATAACATATATATATATAGTTATATATATATTTATATAATGTGGTGTTGTGGGTGTGTTGGTGTTTGTGGGTTGTGTGTGTGTTGTGTTGGTGTGGTGTGTGTGTGGTCTGTGTTTGCGTTGTTGTGTTTTTGCGGGGTGTGGTTGGTGTGTGGTGCGTGTGTGTGTAAAAATGACAGTTAGAAAAAACAAAATGTCTATGGGGAAATATACGACCCACCGAAAAAAAGGCAAAAAAAAAAAATTCTTCAAAAGAAGGGAGGTGAGACGAGAAGAGAGAGGAAGAGGAGAGAGAGATCTCTCAAGAAGGGGAGAAAGAGAGAGAGAAGGAGAGAAAGAGAGAGGAGGGAGAGAGAGGGAATTTGCGAGAGAGAGAGAAAAAAAAAATTCGAATTGATAAGAATTGGGAAGAGGGGAGAGAAAGCGCTTTTATACTAAAAAAAAAAAAATTGTTTTAAAAAAAGGGTTAAGTTTTATTGGGACTGGCCCCAACATTTATGAAGGCTCGGGACTTTTTAAAAGAAGCTTTACAAAAACACTGAATTAAATGGACAAAAAAAATTTTTTAGTTCAGCAGGCATTTTTTTTTTAAAAACTCAATTTTTATAATTTCTTCCGATCCACTTGAAAAACTTAAAAACGGTTTATATTTAAAGGTTTTACCAGGTAACAATTTAATGCTTGTTATTTTTTCCATTAACCATAAAAAAAAACAACCGCCATCATACCATCCAATTTAAACAAAAACAAAAATTATTTCATTTATATTTTTTGATCTTTTTTAGTTTTTCTACATCAATTTCACTGTCCATGCTTCCCTTATTACTTTTTTCTCAATATTTTTCCTGTACACAAATTTGAAAAAAAGCAAATTCTTATGTGTTGGGCTATTTTCCAAGGCTTTTTAGTTTTCCAAAGGCGTGTCAATAAATGTCCAAATTTAAAATTCTTCTAGGGGCTTAAGGGAAATGTTCATGGGCATTAATCATGATATTTTTCCCCCAGTATTTAAAATAAGCAGGGGATGATTTTCAAAAAATTTCAGGCCCACATTTAAAAAGAAGCAACACGGCCACACCAAACAACATTAATTTACATTTTACATTTTTTAACCCACAGGGGGGGGGGGGAACACAACAGGACACACATACACACCACCACCCAAAAATTACAACATTTACCACAGGGGGGGGAACCCCCCAACACCATTTTTTTAACAAAACACAACAACCACACCAAAAAAATACCTTAAAAATACCACAGGGGGACCAAACACCACCCCCACCACCCCCAAAAAATACATACATACCACAGACCCCACACACGCCCACCCCCACCCGCACCACCACACACCAAAAAATTAACATAACCATTTACATAGGGGGGAACACACCACTTTCAACCACCCACGGGCCGCCCACAACCCACACCCACACCACACACACAACACCCAACCACACACAACCACCATTATATATATATAAAATATAATATATATTATAATATATTATAAATTATTTATATAATAAATATAGTATATATATTGTAATGTGTAATTGGTAAATGTATGGGTAATATGAAAATTAATAATAATAATAATATATTATTATTATATTATAATATAATATTTATTATAATATAATATTATATTATATAAATTTATTATATATATTATAAATTTAATAATATGCATATATTAGGGGACGTCAAGCAATGGGGAACGGGTTCCAACATTTTTTGTAATCCACGTGGAACCCAAACCCCGGTGCCGGCTGGGTGGGGCCTCGGGTGTGCACCAGTAAAACAAACCGTTGGGTCTGCTTTTGTGTTGGTATCAAGCTTCTTCTGTTTCAGATTTGCCTGCTAGTTGTTTAATATTTTGAGATTAGTTTCAGGTGTACTTTTTTATTAGCTGTTAATTTACTCCCAAAGATGGGTTACTAAAGACTGTATAGGTCACTGGAAAGGTTTACTAAATTCCGCTTAAGTAAAAGAGGGTCGAAATTAAGTTTTTTGCCGTCTTGCCGAAGGGGGGACCCGAAAAAAGAAAGTATTTATTTAACGTTAAATATAAAATTAAAACTCATATTATTTCATTTATAGTATGGGAAAAAAAGAAAGCTTTATTGGGTGTTTGCTAATACCAATTTTCATAGGGTTTTAAAAAACAGATGGTTCAAAAAAAAAAAAAAAAAAAAAAATTTAACCAAGCTACAGTTCAAAAAAACTTTTTTTGACGATGGCTCCCCACAAATAAAAAAAAAAACCCTTCTGTTTTCCCAAAGATTGAAAATTTCTTGTTTGGTTACAATAATGGGGCATAAGGGAGGGAAAAACTCCAATGCGGAAAAAAATCACAAAAAGCAAACCTCTAAAGAATTCTTCCAATGGGTTAATTAATGTGCACTGGTGTAATAAAAATTTGGTCATTATTTTCACCAATAAGGAATGGCCTAAATAAGAGGGGGCAAAAAAAACATTGGTTGCCCATAAAATTAATTTTGCATCCCAAAATAGGATTTAATTTTTGGGAAAAAAAGAAGTGGAATTACAAAGTTCAATTTAACTTTACCTGTCGGGCTCGAAGAAGGATTTGTAGGGGGCATTTTTAATTTTTTTTTCCTTTCTTTTTTTGTAATAGCTCCAGGGGGTTATGTATCAAAAAATAAAAAAAAAAAAAAAAACCTATGTAATCGCCAAAGAGTTATAATTTTTTTCGAAGCACAACAATTGTGGGGGCTATCAAAGGAACCAAAAAAAACCCATCTGGGGGACAAAAGGCGCAACGGGGATCTGGTAAAAGGGGTTTTCGTTTTAACCCTTTCGGAAAATTACCAAAGTTTTTTCAAACTTTTACGGGAATATAAAACGTTATCCTCGCGGAACGGAATCAGGAGGATTTATTAGTGAAGGCGGACATTTCATTTTCACAGCTGATTTTTCCAGCGGCCATCGTTGTTCTTTTTTGGCCACAGGCGTTCTGCGCGTGCCGCGAAAAAAAAAAAAGGCGGTGGTTTGTTTTTGCTTTTGATACCGTGCCTAATATATATATATATAATATATATATATAGGCCCAACGGGCATCAAAAGGCAAAAAAAAACAAAAACACGCTTTTTTTCGCGCACGCGCCCAGGTGGGGGAAAAAAACAAAAACGCCTTGGGTGGCAAAAAAGAAAAAAAAAAACAAACGAATGGGGGCGCTGAAAATCAGCTGTTGAAAAAAAAAGGGAATCGCGCTTCACTATAAAAATTCTCTTGATTTCCGTCGCGAGGGAGGGCACGTTATATCTTTTCAAAGGTTTGATGTATTCGGGAAGGGTACAAAAAAAAAGCTTACCAGATTCCGTTCGCTTTTGTTTCAGATTGGCTTGGGGTCTGATAAAAGCACACATGGATGGCTTCGGATAATTAACTCTGGGCGGATAAATCATGGGTTTTATTTTGAAATACATTACCCCTGGGGGGCACGCCCAACAAAAAAAAAAAAAAAAAAAAAAAAAAATTTAAAAACCCCAAAATTTTTTTTAAAAAAATTATTTTAAAATTTTTTTAAAAAAAATTTTTTTAAATTTTTTTTAAAAATTTTATAAAAATTTTTTTTTCCCCCTTTTAAATTTTAAATTTTTTTGAAAAAATTTGGGGCCAAAAATTTTTTAACCCCCAAATTAAAAAAAAAACAAAAGGAAAATTTTTGCTTTAAACCCCTTTTGGGGCCAACCCGGGGGGTTTTTTCTGGAAAAAAAAAAAGGGGGGGTTTTTTTTGGGGGGGGGGGGCCCCCAAAAAAAAAGGGGGTTTTTTTAAAAAAAAAACCCCTTTTTTTTTTTTTTTTTTAAAAAAAAAAAAAAAAATTTTTTTTTTAAAAAAAAAAAAAATTTAAATAATTTTTTTTTAAAAAAAAATTTTTTTTATTTTATTTTTAAAAATAAAAAAATTTTAAAAAAAAAAAATTTTTTTTTTTTTGGTTTTTTTGGGGGTTTTTTTGGGGGGGTGGTGGGGGTTTTTTGTTAAGTTTTTTTTTTTTTTTTTGGGGGGTTGGGGGGTTTTTTTTTTGTAATTTTTTTGGGTTTTTTTGTTTTAAAATTTTTTTTTTGGGTTTTTTTGGTTTTGTTTTTGTTTATTTTTGGATTTTTTTTTGGAGGGGGGGTTGGCTGGAAAATTTTTGTTTTTTTCGTTCTTTTTTTTTTAAAAGGGTTTTTGAAAAAAAATTCGAAAAATTGGGAAAAAAATTTTTTGTTAATTTGGGAAAAAAAAATTTCTTTTTTTTGGGGGGGGCCCCTTTTTAAAAAAAAACCCCCCCGGGGAAAAAAAAAAAAAAAAAAAAAAAAAAAAAAAAGGTTTGGGCTTTATTTTTTTAAAAAAATTTTTAAAAAAAATAAAAAAAAAGGGAATTTTTTTTTTTTTTAAAAAATTTAAAAAAAAACTAAAAAAAAATAAAAAAAAAAATTAAAAAAAAAAAAAAATTTTTTAAAAAAATTTTTATGGGGGGGGTTTTTGGTTGTGTTTTTTTTTCCCTTTTTAAAAAAAAAAATTTTTGGTTTTAAATTTTTTTTTTGGGGGGTTTGGGGTTTGTTGAAAATTTTTAAAAAATTTTTTTGGGGGGTTTTTTTGTAAATTTATAAAAAAAATTTTTTTTGGGTTTTGTTAAATTTTTTTTTTTAAAAAAAAGGGGTTTTTTTTTTTTTTTTTTTTTTTTTTAAAAAATTTTTTTTTCTTTTTCCCCTTTTTTTTCCTTTTTTCCCTCCTTTTTTTCCCCCCCCCTTTTTTTTTTTTTTTTTTTAAAAATTTTTTCTTTTAAAAAAAAAATTGCAAAATTTTTTTTAACACCCAAAAAACCCCCCCCAAAAACCCCAACCCAAACCCCCCCCGAAAAACCCAAAAAAAAAAAAACCCCCCAAAAAAATAATATAAATTTTAACATATAATAAAAAAATATATTTATTATATTTATATATTATATATTTTTAAATTTATATAATTATAATATATATATTAAATTTCAACACAACCCCCACCCAAACCACACCCACCAACCCCCCCCACAACCAAAACCAACCACCCAAACAAATTTTATAAAAATATTTTTAAATTAATATATTTTTATATAATAAAAAAAATGTGGGGGGGGGGTGTGTGTTGGGGTTTTTTTGCTTTTTATGGTATATATGTGGTTTTTTTAAAAACAGTATATAACAATTTTTTTTCAAAAAAAATTACAATTTTAAAACCCCCAACACCACACATAAAATAAAAAAAAAATAAAAAAAAAAATTATATATAAAAATTTATATAAATTAAATTTATATTATATATTTTATTATATTTATTAAATATTAAAATGTGGGGGGGGGGGGGTTTTCGTGCGTGCGTATATACGTATATAAAATTTTTCCATTTTTTTTTTCCCCTTTTTAAAAAAAAAAAAAAACACATTTCCTTTTTTTTTGCTACACACAAAAAAAAGGTATACAGAAAACGAGATTTTAAAAAGGGGGTTTAAAAAAAAAACCCCGCAAAAAAGGAAAAAAAACCCTTTTAAAATCCTGAGATGGGGGGTTTTGCTTCCCGGGGGAAAAAAAAATTAAATTTAAAAAAGATTTTTATTTCTAAAAATTGCATTTTCCCCCTTTGGCGTTAAAAAAAAAGGGCCCCCTTGATTTTTAAGATGTTTAGAATTTTTTTCTGTTTTTTTTTTTGGTTCAAATAAAAAAACCCTTTTAAAAAAATTTTTTTTTCAATTTTTTTTTCCATTGGGCCCCCCAGTTTAAATTTTTTCTTGGAATTGCCAGTTTCTTTTTTTTTTTTTTTTAATTTTTATTATTTTTACTGTGGGATGGTGTATATATAGATGGGGAAAAAAAAAAAAAAAAAAAAAAAGTTTGTCTGTGGGTAAGAAAAAACCCAAAATGGGCATATAAACATACCAAAAAAACCCAAAAAAAAAAATCTCTCTTTTCCCCCACACGCCAAAAAACCCCCCCGTTTTAAAAAAAAAAAACCCCCAAAAAAAAAAAAAATACGCACACAAATAAAAACCCAAACCAAAAACAAAAAAAACCCCCCCCAAAAATATTATATAATAATATTAAAAATTAATATATATAAATATATAAATTTAATTATAAAATTATAATTAATATTTAAATTACAAACCACCCAAAACAAACACCACACACAAAAACACCCCCCCCAAAAAACCCCCCAAACCCCACACACCCAAAAAATTTTTATAAATATAATTATAAAATATAAATATATAATTTTTTATATAATTTTTTTTATATTTTTAAAAACCACACCCCCCCCCCCCCAAAACCCAAAAACAAACAACACAACCCCCCCCCACAACCCAAAATTATAATTTTAAATATTTTTAAAATAATTTATTAAATTTTAATTTAATTATATATAATATATATATCCCCCTGTAAAAATTTTTATTTTGTAATAAAAAAATTATAAAAGGGGGGGGGGTAATTTTCAAAACCCCAAAAACACCCCACACCCACAAAAAAACCACCCCCCAAAAAACACGCCCCCACCAAAAAAACACCCCAAAACCACATTGTAAAAAAAAAAAAAAGGGTTATGTCCTTATTTTAAATGGGGGGAAAAAAAAGGGGGTAGTTTTTTTTTTTAAAAAAAAAGGGGGGTTGGGGGGCCCCTTTTTATTACCCCAAAACCCGGGACCCCCACAGTTTTTGGAGCCTCTGGGGGGTAGGTTTAACAGGGTAAAAAAAAAGGTTCGGCCCCTCTCATCCGAGGGTCGGGGGGGGTTTTTCCCCCCCCCGGGGCCCGGGGGGGCCCCCCGGGGAGGTTTTTCGGGTTTTTGGGGGGCACCAGGCGGGTAAGGGAAATTTTTTTTTTCAGCCGGGGGTCAGCCCAAAGCGGGGACACATGTGAGGAGTCGGGGCATCAGTCGGGGAAACAGGGCCCTCGGGGGCCCCCCTTCTAAAACCAGGGGCGGGGCCTAACTTGTTTAATTTCCCCGAAACTTTTTCCCCTTTTTCCCCCGATTGTGAAACAACGGGGGGGGACGATGGTCTTTTAGGGTAATGGGGGCGGTGCCGGCGGTTTTTTCACATGGTTAGGGGGGGAACCCCCCCCAAAAAGGGGTAGGGGGGGGGGGGACATTTACCCCGCGGGGGCTAAAACCCCCCGGGGGGGAAAAATCCCGAGCCTAGGGCCATTCCCTCGGTATAATAGTACCGGGTTTTTTTCCCGCTTGCCCCGGGGAAGCGATAGAAGCAAAGCTGGGGAAAAGGGGAAAGGGGGGGGAAAGGGGTGAGGTCCCCGGTCCCTTTTTTAAAAAACCCCCCCCCCCCCCCCCCAACCCCAAAACACCAAAAACCAACCCCAAACCAACCACCCCAAAAAAAATTATTTAATTAAAATTTTTTAAAATTTTTTTTTAAATATATATAATTTTATTATTAATATATATATTTAATAAATTATTTTAAAAATTAATTTTTAGGTATAAAAATTTTTTATAAAAAATAAAAATAAATAAGGTATAGAAAATTTTAATTTTAAACTAGATAAATAAACTAGAATAATTTTTTAGGGGCTCAATGACCAAAACGAAAAAGGGGGGAAAAAACCACCCCCCACTGTAGGGACGGGAAGTTTAAAAAAAGCCAAAAAAAAATTAAAAAAAAAAAAAAACCCCCTAAATTGAATTTAAAAAAAAAAAAAAAAAAAAAAAAAAAAAACAAGAAAAAATGGGGCGGGAAAAAAATGTTGGGGAAAAAAAACTTTTTTTCTACAAAAAAAAAAAATTTTGTACCCAAAAAATTTTTTGGAAAAAAAAAAAATAGCCCCAAAAGGGGTGGGTAAAAAAAATTTAGTTTTCCCCTTTTTTTTTCCCCCCCCTTTTTTTTTTTTTTTTTCCCAAAAAAAAAAAGGGTTTTTTTAAAAAAAAAAAAAAAACCCCAAAACTTTTTCCCCCCAAAGGCCCCCAAAAAAAAAAATTTTTTTTTAACCAAAGGGAAAAAAAAAAAAAAAAATTTGGGGGCCCCCCCCCCAAAAAAAATTTTAAAAATTTAAAAAAAGGGTTTCCCAAAAAAAGGGGAAATTTTATCTGATTTACCCTTTATACGTATGTGAACCAGGGAGACGATGCGAGGGTAATGGCGGTGCGCGCGGTGTAACATGTAGGCCGACCCGGCAAGGGCTGGGCCCGACTTACCACGCCGGGCGAAACACGAACTCCCGAGGCCTAGGCCCCTCGGTATAAGTAGTGACCGTCCCAGCTGCCGGAAGCGTTTAGAAGAGCTGGAGGAAGCGGGGGGGAGGGGTGAGGTCCCCCGGGGTCCTGTCTGCTACATTGTAACCCCCACACACAACACCACACACAACACCACACCACCACACCCACACAACACACCCAAAACCCCCACACAACACATACACACACAATATATATTTAATATATATATATATAAAATATATAATATATATATTATATATTATATTAAATAACAATAACATAAAATGGAAAATGCAATGCCGCTTTGATATCGATAAAAAAACCTCCCGCCAGGACTCGAACCTGGGTCCCCCGGGTATAAAAACCGGGAGGCCAGTGCAAACCCAACCATCCCACACGACCCACAAAAGGAGGGGAAAATAGGATTTATTAGCCCAAAATTACCGCTAAAAACTCAACTTGAGAAATACAGCAAAATTTTTTACGCTCACCCCCCGTGGGCCTCGGGGAAAATTGATTTGAAATTCAAACCCTAAGTCGATGTCCTGGGTTATTTTATGAAAGATGAATAATGCAAGCCGCATTAAATTTTCGATAAATAAAAACCTCCGACCAGGACTCGACCTAGGTCACTCCGGGTATGAAACCGGAGGCGAGTGCCCACGGGAGTGAGCGAAAACTCGGTATTACTCAAGTATGATAGCCCAGGTAATCTTGGAGTAGTAAGATCCTAGTTGCACACTCCTTTTAGTGGGTCGTGGGGCATGGTGGTTAGCACGGCCTCGGTTTCATACCCGGAGGGACCTAGGTTCGAGTCTGGTCAGGGAGGTTGTTAAAATCGATATCAATGCGCATTGCATTATTCCATCTTTCATAATATACCCAGACATCCTATTAGGATTGAATTGCTAAATCAATTTCCACGAGTGCCACGGGGAAGTGAGCGTAAAACTTCGTGTTTATCAAGTATGAGTAGACAGGAAAATGTCTATGGAGCTAGTAAAGATCTAGTTGCACAACTCTTTTAGTGGTTCTGGGGAATGGTTGGTTTAGCACTGGCCCCCGGGTTTATACCCGGAGGACCTAGTTCGAGTCCTGTCAGGGAGGTTGTTATTTATCGATATCAATGGGGCCCATTGCATTATTCCATCTTTCAAAATATCCTCAGGACATCGATTAGGATTTGAATTGCTAAATCAATTCCACCGAGTGGCCACGGGAGTGACAAAACTCGCTGTCATACTAATATGAGAGAAACGGTTGTCTATGGAGCTAGGAAAATATTCCTCTTTTAGGAAGCTTTGTGGTCCAATTTGGGATGCCGGTTTCATAACGATTACCGGTGAGGTACAGTGGAGTTTGTTTTTCACATAAAAAAAAAGGTGGAAAACATATCTATAATATAAAAAATAATAAATCGGGGAAATAATTGCATTAATAATCTAGTCCATAAGCAACTAATTAAATTGACAGTTGAAGACAACACTGTGCTGAAAGAATATGAAAGTTAAAGGTTAAAGACAAAAGCGAAATTTTAAAGGAACTAATCAAGCAGGTTTTGCAAGTGGAAATTCTTTACAAATTTAAAAATTGGATGAAAAAGAGCCAGAGACTGTGAAATGCTGAAGCTTCATCATAAAGGAAAACAAGAAAAAAAATCGACAATCGATTTAACCTGTGTTCAAAATTTGTTAAACTTTGAAAAAAAGTTGAAGTTAAGAGAAGAAATTGCGAACAACAGGTTTTGCCCTGAAAGGGATACAGCCAGGTTATAATCATTGTAAAAAAGAAGAAAATCAGAAAAAACTGTGTCATCATCTTGACAATTTAATTTTAAAAGCGATATCCTGGAATAACTGACCGATAAACAAAACAAACCAACTTAAAGAAAAGCCATGTAAAAAACAGAAAAATGGTTATGGGATCCAAAGTAAGCAAAAGGAGTGTGACAGGGTTGCATTCTGTCTCCGCACCTCTTTAACAAATTTTATTCTGAAACAATATGAGAGGTGCTCTGGAGAATTTTGAGGAAAACTGTAGATGTTTTGAGGATACAAAATATCAAATTCTAAAATACGACTGATGGATTAGTTTTTGATTGCCAGCAGTATCACTGAAACTACAACAGCTACTAGATAAAGTTAGAGAAGCAAGCAAAAAGGCTGGCTTGTTTCTTAATGCCACGAACAAACTAAGATCATTGAAGATTCAAAGATAACGGCAATGAAACAAATGAAGAACATGTTTAAATCAATGGAATCGTTTGTGGAAAATGTGAAAAGGAGTTTCACTTATCTTGGAGCTGTTTTAACTAATACATATGATGATTCACTGGAGATAAAAAGAAGAATTACCATTTGCCAAAAAACGCCACAGTTGCTCTCATTAACATCTGGAAAGACCGAAGCATTACCTTACGGGACCAAAGCAGAGGTTATTGAACTCATTAGTTTTCCCAATTGCATTCATATGGTTCTGAGTGTTGGGTAACTGAAAGAAGATAGACAAGAAAAAAATCAATAATTTTTGAAAATGTGGAGTTTACAGACAAGTACTACGCATTAACTGGGACCAGAAAAAAAGAAAACGAATGATGAAGTGCTGAGAAAAAATAAATTTGTAAAGACCGGCTGTTGGACATCTTGAACAAAAGGAAATTAAAGTTTATTGGTCATGTGATGAGAAGTAAAAAATACTGAAAAAAAAAAAAAAATTGCCGACAGGGATGGTGATAGAAAAACGAGAGAAGAGGCAAACCGAAGACAAGGGCTGAGCGACAACATCAAAGGATATTGGGGGGTTGTCGATGGTACAAGTGGGAAAAGAAAAGCGCAAGATAGAGTTTTAGTGGGAAGAATGGTGGAGAGGTCCAAAGGCTGCTCAAACATGAGCATACCGTTATTGATGATGATAGATATATAGATATAGAGTATAGGTATAGATATATAGAATATAGATATAGATATGTTTTATTCTATTGTCTTTCTGCAAACTGAACGTTCCGATGAGAGAGATTTTGTCAGACTTGCTTTACTGCCATTCTTCAGGAAATCATTTATGCAAAGGGGAAGAAATCCTTTTTTTGATTAGATACATCAGTATTCTCCGTAAATCTATCCATCTATTCATCTAATCTAGCTTTCCATCTATGTACCTGTGTATCTATCTATCTATATCTATCCATCCCATCTATCTATCTATCTATATTCTGTGCTATATATTTTATATTATATATATATATATATATATAATATATATATATAATATAATATATATATATAATATATAAAACAAAACACAAACCACACACACACACACACCAACACACCCCACACAAAAACACACCAAAAAAAACACAAAAAACACCACACACACACACCACACACACCCCACAAGCAAACCAAACACACACATACACACAAATACACACCAAACCACACACCCCACACCACACACACCACACCACACACACATCACACACCACACACACAACACACACACACACACACACAAAATACCCCACACAAACACACATACCACACTTTCGCCATGCGTTGTTTCCTTGTTGAAAATAAACACATTTTCAGAAAGCTTAATTACATTTATATATTTATTTTCATCAAATTCAAAAAAAAATGTATAAGCACATTTTTCAAAAATCATAATGCGATAACAAAAAGCACTCTCAAATATTAAACTTCTTACCTGTTGGAGAAAAAATTTAACTCGATGCCTAAAAAAAATAATAATAATAAAAATAAAATAAAATAGAAAAAAATGCTATAAATAAATTTACGAAATAAGTGAAAATGTAGCCTTTTTTTCCTCAACTTTCATGTTTTGGGTTTTTATCGCATTCTAGTGCTATCGAAAAGGGATCGAAAACACCTCGTGAATAGTCTTTGATTCGTTTTGTCGGGTTTTATTGTTTCTTTTTGCGTTGATAATAGGATTCATTTTTAAAAAAAAAATGGGTAAAGGATGGTAGGACTTATTTTATTTTTAAACTTGTTTTTTTATCGGACGATGTTGTTATCTAGTTTATATTATATAATTCTCTATACCTGTTTTGCTGAGCTTAATCTCTTTAGTATCATGACTTTTTCTCTTTTTCTTCTTTTATAATCAATTGTGTCCTTTAATAGATAAATGAAACACAAGTCCTCAGAACGATTATTATATAATATATATATATATATATATATATATATATATATATATATATATATATATATATATATATATATATTAATATACATATATTTTTTTCTCCTTTAATCAAGACCCGATATCCGATTCTCAAAAATTCTATTAATCAGCCGATATATAAAACAATTTCCTTTGCTTTTCTCAAACAGCGACTTCTTTGAAAAATACCTTTATTTTCTCACCTGAAAAATCCATTTATCATTTGCATTCCCAAGTGTTATTGTCTTCGCATGAGAAAAAGAAAGAGAGAGATTGAAAAAAAAAAAGTTTTACTCTAAAGTTTCTTTGCGGGAAATTTTCAGTCATTCCAAGTGGGTTGCCGAGAGTGGGCGTGCGGGCGGCCTTCCTCACGCCTCGCTTTTCTTTGGCTCTACTTGACCTCGCTGTGGTTTTGTGTATATTGGTTATATGTCCATTATATATATATAAAAATTATATATATATAATATATATATATATATATATATATATATATATATATATATGTATGTATGTATGTATGTATGTATGTATGTATGTATGTATGTACATATATATATGTTTATTTTATGTAAGTGTGTCGTTTGTAAATATTTAAAACGTGCAATATATATAGTGCGTGCACACACACACACACAAACACACACACACACACACCACACACACACACACCACACACACACACACACACCACACACCACACACACACACACCACCACACACACCACCACACGTACGTGTACGTACGTGTCTGTGTGTCTTTTTTTGCCTGATATAAACATACATGTACCTGTTATTATTTGCAATTTCTCTTCATCTATCACAAGGTTGCGTTTTACTTTTCTACCAACTTTATAACTGTATTTCGTTTTATTCATAAAATTTCATTTTATTTCATATGCTGTTTTAGTTTTCTCTTCGATTAATTGTTTTTCTTTATAATGCTTTTAAACCACAAAAGAAAGGGTGATCAAAACCAAATTTTGTT
>NW_023659688.1:0-20797 GCF_015228065.2 Penaeus monodon
CCCATGCGATTAATCTCTAATGATAAGATACAGGCGATACACCACTGGAGGGCAAAGGACTCCATTATTTATGCCAATGATATTTGCATTAAACCCTCATTTGAAGAGAAAATGCAAAAGATTCTAGATATACTTTCAGCAAGGGCCAAGGCTCCTAACCCAAAGACAATCCCTCTGCCAAGGGTTCATATAAATGACACTGAGCTAGAATTTTGCCACCAATGCATATACCTCGGGTTGATTCTTAAAAATGCAAGCTCATCAGAAACCTGAAGAAAAGGCTGTGGGAGTGGCTGAAGCCAATTAGGACACTTGTCGGCAAAGCCATGGTATCAATGTCAATATTGCAAGACTCTTTTACTTGTCATACATATGGTCAGTCATAGATTATCATGTATTGCACCTAGTATTGTTCAAGGAATCAGAGTTGACTAGTATAAAAAATGTACAAAATGAAGCCATGAGATCACTTTTGGTGTCCCTAGAACATCAAGGATTGTGAATATGAGAACAGACTTAATTTATCTTCTGTTTACGAAAGAATATTATACATAAATACCACATTTAGGGTCAAATCAGTTAGAGAACCCTCCATTGTACAGAGTTCCAGAGACAACTAAAAAACAGAATAGAGGAGCTAATTTGAATAACAACACGATTCATACTCAAATCCATGGGTATAAGTAGACTTGGCTCAACTGAACATACCATAACTAAGACCCTACAGGGGACGTTCTGTACCCACCATGGAAAATGTCAGACCTACGTGTATATCATACGACTGTCCCCAAAAAAGGGACAGTGTCCCCCTTGCTATACTTATGCAAAATGCACTTGCAATTATAAATGAGCATCTTGAAACTCTGTCCAATGCATATGTATGCTACATTGACAGATCCTTACAGTCTGGGAGCAGAGCAGGATGCGCTTTTGTTATATATAAAAACAATATTTGCAGCACCAGGATTGTAGGAGGGTTCATGACTGGGCGAACACTACGCAAACCAAGTTGGCAGGAATATTCATGGCCATCGAATTTCTATTGAATCAAGGCACAAGGATAATTTTCTGTGATTACCGACTGCTCTCCAGGCTCTGATAACTCTAGACGAAGGGTGTAGGAAATACTGCAAGTGACATCAGGATAAATGTGTATTGTGCAAAAGAACGAGGACTATGATATACGTTTGTTGTGGATTCCATCGAATGTTGGAATCCCCAGGCATGATCATGCTGATCATGCCTGTGACAAGCAAAGTGTGGATATAGATTTTGGGATACCTCTTTCTAGAATTTAATACAGCATAAAGTCGATTAATTCTCGATGCTCTGAAAGCTGTAGCATAAATCACTATGACAGGTTTTAGAAAAATTTCTTTTCATTTTATGGTTTTATAAAAACAAGACAGTGTGATATTGTGGACCGCAAGAATCAGGCTTATATATAGTTTGTTTTGGCAGGTCGGTACAGTTTGTAATTTCTCAAAGAAAAATTTGTGTAAACTATGTAATAAAGAATATAAACAAAACCACTTGAAACATTATATACCAGAGTGGCCATGTATTACAGTCTTTGAAGATTTTACTTAGTTGCATCCTAAAAATTTGGAATGTAGTTTCACATGGCCGCCAACATCAAATGTAGCAATGCCTTTCCACGCCAAAGCTGTTTTGCTGGCATGGCAAAGAGGAGATAAAGGACTGTGTAATTTTTTCCTTTTCCTTTTAACGATATATTTTTATTTTCATAATGTTGTACCCTAGAATTTAAAAATGCAATACCATTATATAATGTTGTGACTATGCACCCAAATGTACCACATCTTGCCCACGCCTATGCAGTTAGCCAGGGTGGTAAATAAAGGACTAAACTAAATTAATTATGGAACAGTTCAACAACAAGGAAAGCATGTCTCAGGATTCTCCCCTGTTTTGACGATTTTGCGGGGGTAAAACCCTCTCACCTGGGTTGTCCCCATACCCAAAGGTGTGTGTGTGTGGGGTGTACTTCATAAATTGTGTCGGATATAAAGGTCAGGGCATCTAGAAAAAAAAAGGTTTTGTAAAAAAATTACGAATAATAAGTGTGTGCCAAAGTAAACAAGGTGTGTACCAAAAGAAAACATTGGCCAGCCCTGGTGAGTGTGTGTGACAGCACTTGACCCGGCGCTCGCCACCCTTCCCGCGGGCCCCACTACAGGGGAAATTATCACCTCATAATGGATAAGGGAGGTTCAAACCCGCTGGGTTCGCGCTATTAAAAGTATGACGGGGAACAAACAAAACTATGTGGCTCTGATGGTTAATGGCACTTTTGCGGGGATTTCTCCCAGGGGCCAAAGACGGAATAAACAGCCAAAAAAAAAAAAAAGGGAAAATACCTGGGTTTTCAGGTTTCCAAAGGAGGCTGCTGCCGAGGAAGCACTGCATTTTCCGGATGTTTTAAAGCTCAGAGGATTTACTAGGGGCAAGAGTCCTTAAATAAAAATTTATCATTGTAGGGAGCAAAAAAACAGCCACCACCAAAAAAAGTACCAATTCTTTGGAAAAAAATACATACAAGCCAAGCTCCATTAACCTGGTGCTTAAAAGGTTGTGGTCTGCTACAAGTGCCAGGGTTATGGCCGCACAACCCTGGCACGGCCCATCCCCACCCAGTGCCGTTTTGACATTCACTATCCCACAGGAATTCCGTAAACTGCCAGGGGAAAATTCCCTATCCTAGGTGCCACGGGAGAAAAAACCAATGGTAAAAAAAAAGAAAAAAGAGAAAAACAAAGAAATGGCGAGGGAAATAAGGCATAAGGCAAGAGCTTGCTGAATAAAAAAAAAAAAAAAAAAAAAAAGGGAAAATTAAAGTGATCGTGCAGACTGGAAAAAATGGCTTTCTAATGATGTTAGTGATGTTGAAAAATATGATTGAGCTCTCTGATATTATTTTTACGCATGATACCATTGACGGATCAATCTGATAACGGTTGTCGACAGTGACTTTAAAATATCATCGACAAAGATGGGGCAGGAAAACGGGGACGAACTGTGGGACATCATTTCAGAAAAAATGATATTCAGTACAGATTTAATATATGTCTTATGAGGAAAGCACGCAGGGAACGGTGTAAATAAACAAAGATGCAAAACCCCAAAAATTTTAAATTTGCTGTACAAGGAAAAATGCAGACTAAAGGGCTTCATTCAAACACAAATTGACCAATTCATGGAATTATACGTGGTGTCAACCATTAGAAAATTTAATGACTTGCTTACTATATTCATAGCAATAATGTTGACATTATCTGTTTACAAGAAACCCTTCCCCATTTGGCCACTAATATAAAAAAACCAACCTAGGAATTTGGGGGGTACCACTCTATACGAACACAGGGAAAGACAGACTATTGGGCCCTTTTGTTTAGGGGGGACCACCTAACCGCAAAAAGCTGGGCAGGAAGTCTAATGGACAATAATGGCAATATCAGCATCTAACAATTTGAAAAAGCCTCTAGGTATTTCCTTCTGTCACTGTATATGCCAGGGGTTTTAGAAATTTTTCAAATGATTCATGCCCAACTTTCAGAACTACAGGCACAATAGCAGGGGGAAGATTTTAATACTAGAACCATACATTTGGAAAATAGTCAATGAAATGAAAATGGCGGAGAGTTCCAACATTTTTTTGAATAATAGATCTTTGCCCCAATATGATACAGATAGGGAAAACCCCACGTGGCGGGGGGGACAGGCTAGATATGTAATAGATAGGGATCTTGTCCCATGGAAACATCAGAAGCATGCTTGCAACAGGAGGGGAATCAATAACCACTTTGGAATAGTAACGAGATCCGCTAGTTTCACAATTTCTATACTTGAGCACGAGTGTTGAAAAATTCAACATGGACATGACGAAAGTGGTCACTGATTACAACAACACCTGGGTCTGTCCAAAGAAAACCTTAAAAGGCAACAACTCACAAAAAACCTAAGTGGGTCGGTGACCTACACTATTAAGGAAAACAAAAGCAAATTCAGGAGCTTGTTGATATCTACAAGTGGGACAATTACCATGACAAAAATATCAGTTTGAAAAGAAAGGGAAAAAAAAAAAAAAAAATCTACAGTTCCATAGTTTTCTTGAAGATATGCTCCATAGTCATGGGCTGGAGCACCAAAAATTTAGCTTAAATTCCCACAAAATTTCAGGATTCACTTATCAGGGCTAAAATTGCAAAATAAATTGCCATTGAGATGGATGTTCTGATACTGGGTCCCTCAGACTTTGCTGAGATCACTGAGGGGGAACGAAAAAATGCATGATCAAAGGAAAAAGCGTCCGCCCCAGGTGAGGAGGAATTACCTAATAGTGTTTCCCCCCCCCCTTATAGCTCAGGTACCTGGTAAATTCCCTTTGCACCTGTACAAGGTCTTCTACCTGGCCTCCGATGCGGCAGTCTAATCAAATTTCCCTATACCGAAATCAAAAACACTGAAAATTAAACCCCTCAATTTCACTAAAACCTCATATGTATACAAAGTTCTAGAAAGGATTTAATTTTGAACAGGGCTCAGGTACAGGTTAAAAAGGTAATTTTTTCACCCGCTGTACGGATTTTTGTAGCACCACAAAAAAACGTTTGCAGAGTAATTATCAAGCTCCAATCCAGGGAAGCACCCCTGTTTTTCTTGACCTAAGTCAGCTTTTGACATTGCAGAAGGAAAGTTATCCTAGAACAATTAGTAAGCTTTGGTTTTCTGGGGTAATTTACTGAAAACTGGTTTTAGCATTTATGTTGTTCACTGTCTCCATGCACAAGCGGGTGGCCAATTATCCCCAACCTGGGGGGATGGGGGAATCCATTATATGCTAAGCTGATGGAAATGGTGTCAGAGCATTTTCCCCATGGGGGAGGGTGAAAAATTAATTTCCCCAGAAAAAATTTCCCACAACAAGAGCTCATGATTTTGGGATTAGTCATATCTGATGAGAAAAAACAATGGCTCTCAACCCATGTATCATACTCCAAACCCACTTTTTGCATAGGGGACCAGGGAGTTTGGGGAAAATGTTGTATAATTAAAATATCTCGGGGGTGCACGTAAATGATGCAGACCTGATCCTTCTCTAGAGAGAGGGGACTTTGGGAGGGGGATCGAAACCATTGAAAGTTCTTGTGGAAGAGAACATTGCATCATTGTTATGCTAGACTGTTTTACTTGGCTTTTAAGGTCAGCTGTAGACTACCATGCACTGCAGTGTAAGGAATAGGAAATAAATATCTGTAGATGAAGCTATGAGAATTATCCTCGGTACCCACGAGTACAGCAAGGATAGTGCACTTTGAAATCAGAACTAAACCTACCATCCATTTTGATAGAATATTTATTTCCAAAATGCAACATAAAATCATGCTAGTAAATGTTGAAAATCATACACAAAAAAATCTCCATGAACATTACAAGGCTCAATGTCCCAATTCGCAAAATACCAAAAGGTCGATCCATTTCCACCATAGAAAAAATTTAAACTTGATCGGGAAACCTTCCCATGTCTACAAAAAAAAAAAAAAACAATAATAAAAAAAACAGTGTACAGTGTAACATAAAGTGTGTTTTAAAAAAAAAAAACAGATTGCATTAGCAATCGGTAAAGGAACCCCACAAAAATGTAATGGGTGATGAGTATGCGAGTGTTACGCTGAAGGAGACTTTACAATCTGGATACAAAGCTATTGTGCTTGCACATTTTTAAAAAAAATAGCTTACACAACATAAAAGTAATATGAGAGTGCAAAATTGGGCCACCACTACACAAACGGATTTTGGAAAAGTATATTCCTCGCAAAGGATCTTAATGTCTAGAGGCTCTGGAAATGTTATCTGTGACTCACCAAGTGCTCTTCGTAAAACTAAATTCTTTCAAAGAAGGTGGGCACTAAGCGTAACGGGAACTTATGCAATAGGAGTGCAATTTGAACATTCAATTTGTGTGGATACCAATCTTTATATTTGGGATATGGGAAGCATGACAATGTAGACTAATGGCGAAGGAAGCTGCAGCAAACGGGTATTTGCACATAGGGTCTTGGGAAGCTTCTTGCTAGGGTTGTACCCTATATGGAAAAGTTCATAAGGAAACAAGTAGATCTGGGCGAACACTCCAAGGCCTGAAAGCTGTACTATAAGGCCCCTACGATCAATACCCAGATTAGCAAGCCCATCCTATTGGTGGCGCCGAAGTCGAACCCGGACAATGTTGACATAGTTATTGCCAGAAAACGTTTAGGTTACATAATTTCACTGGCAACTGCACGGTGCAAGAAGTGCAGATGAATCTAGATGTAGGACTGTATAACGAAGAAAACAAGCGAACACTTAAGCACTGTATCTCGGAAAAGTCAAAAGTATTACAAGGGCCTTTCAAACAAACCTAAATGAGGTATAAAGAATTGGTGGAAAATATACTCGTACTATAATCCTAAATTTACCATGTAAATTGCCGCAAATAAATAAGTGTTATAAACCACAATGGCAAAAAGGGATATCAAAGTAAATTTTTTTTTTGTGTATGATTTTTTTTTTTTTCCCTGTAAAATTTTAAAAGAAATCAGGGGGGTACTGTACTATTAAAGGGGGTATGAAAAACTGTAATTGTTTGGCCCACCCTGAAAGAAGATAGCCAGGGTTTAAAGGGAACTTACTTAACTAAATTTAGATAGATATAATGTCTATTTCTTCCACGGGGCACATTTTTGCTTAAAAAAAATTAATTTTGGGAATCGTCAAACACTTAAAAAAAAAACCAATTTTTCCTTTTGGTGAAAAAAAAAACCGCCACGGGGCCGAAGTATTGAGGGGAATAAAATAAATTATCAAAACACCAAAAAAAAGTTTTAATAAAAAAAAACTATTGAATATTTAGAAACATTAATATTTTGGGAAAAAAAAACGGGTTTGGTTTTCATTAAAAAAATTAACTTTTTCACAAGTTTTAATCATTAAAAAACATTTGGGAAGAACACATTTAAGGAGTTTACATGTTCAATTTTTGATCCTCAAAAAGGGAAACACAATGAGGACTTTAAAAAAAGGGTTTTCAATCTTTTTTCTCTCTCATGATCTCCTTTATTTTCGATTTGCGCACCTTTACACAAATGAAAAGTGGTCTTTGTTTTTATCAAAGGGAAAAAAACACTATTTCACTTTTTTTTCGTAACTTGTCACGGAAAAAAATTCGCCAAAAGATCTCCCTTTTTGATTTGTTTCCATAGAAAAGAAAAACCCGTCAAAAGCCCAATTTGCAAGAGTTTTAGGTGGTGAATTTTTGGCTTTACCGAGCACATAGCATTTATGCAGAGGGCCCCCGGGGAATGTTGAGCAACCTTTTGTTTGGGCAAAAATTTTCATTTTTTTTTATCGAAAACTATTAAGGATATGCTTGGGAGAAAAAAAAATTGTTAATTTTATTGCATAAAATAATGTTTTATTTTTTTTTAAAAAATCATTTTTTTTGAAAATTTTTTATAATTGTTTTAAAAAAATTTTAGGAAAGAAAAAACGGGGCCCCCAAAAAAATTTTTGAACTTAAAGTTGACACCTGGCATTTACGGGTTAATCAGCAAAATGCTTTAAAAAAACGCGTTGGTATGGGGGGTGAAACATTCTTGGGGCTAAGCAGACGAAAATAAATAAGGAGGGGAATCGGAATGTTATTTGAAAATGCCTCCCGGATATTATGTTTATCTAATTTTCTATATTAAAAACCTTATGGGGTGTCTATTTAAGTGTTTTGCGTTTTTTTTTAATAATTTATTTTTATTTTTTAAAAAATTTTTTTGAAGGTTTTTTTAAAAATTTTAAAATTTTTATTTCCCCTCTAAAAAAAGGCATCGCCCCTATGATTTTATATATAAACAAAATCAAAAAACCCAACAAGTTTTTTTGGGTATTACACTGAAAAAAAACAAGGTCAGGTGTTTTATGAGTAAAAGGTTTATATCTGTATTGTCCCTTTGAAAGAGGGGGCAGATTTGTTTTAAAATTCGCTTTTGTCATGTAAATAAGGAGACCCAAAGGGGCCCGGGCCCCCCCTCACATTTTTTTTGAAAATCAATGGAATTTATTTTTTTAAAAACCCAAAAAGGGGTGGTGGAAAATTGTCAAAAAGGACCCAATTTTTTTTAGAAAAAAACCTGTCAGCAAAATTTTCCTACATATTCCGTTTCAAGATTTTAATTTTTGGGGGGGGACCAGTGTAGAAGTTCCGTAGTATACCCAATGATTTTTATTTTTCAGCACAAGAAGGAGAGATGCAAGGGGCAGGGGTGCCCCCCAGTATTTTGGGGTTGGGACTACAGCCCCCAAAGGTGCTGCTAACACATCATCGATGCCCGGCACCACCCGTGCCCTCCCCCACCCTTTTGATAGCCCCCTCCATCCCCTAATTTTCACTTTTTTAAAGCACTCGGGGGCTTGATAACGAGATCCTTTTTCCAGGGGGTTTCTAACAACCTTAGAATTTAAATTTTTCATTTTTTTGGTAAAAAAATTTGGGTTGGAATATTTTTAAAAATTTTTATTTTATTTAAAAAAAAAAAACCTAGCAGATCTTTCTAATTATCTATAAAATTAATTAATATTTTTTTTTTTTTTTTTTTCTAGAGAGGTAGAAAACATGTTAAGCATAGTTCTCAAAAGGGGTTGGAAGAAAACTTTTAAACCAAAAAATTGTACGTAAAAGGTTGGGTTTTAGATGGCTGAAAAACTATTTATTTAAGGGAAAAAAAAAATTATTTGGATATTTTTTTAAAATAAAATGGAAAAAATAAAGAAAAACATGATTAAAAAGTATTCAAAAATGAAAAAAATAAAAAACGTTGTTCTTTTTTTGTGGAAAAAACGTTTCTGAAAATGCTCAAAAAAATCAAGTTCCCGGCTATGAGCAACATTTTTCCTTCAATGACTTTCAGGTGTCACCCCTTTAAAAGCTGAAAATTTTATTTTGGGAATTTCAGAGGAGGGGGCATTTTTCGCTCAGGGAATAGTAATAATAGTTTTTTCAAGCAAAAAGGGGAAAAATGTTTTTAAAACCCAAAAAAAAGAAAAAGAGAAAAAATTGGGTAAAGGCACACGGCAGGATTTTGGGGGCCAGGGAAAAAATTAAAAATTTTAGGGGCTGAAAAAAAAAAAAAAGTCAAAAAAATAAATGTGTTTTGGGGATTAGAAAAAGGAGAATTTTGTGAGACAACTGAATTTGTGTTAGAAGGGGGGCACACTTATGGCCTTTAATAAAGGAAAAAAGTGTGTGGTTCACCAGATAAAGGGGCCCAATTTTTTTATTATAAAATTTTTAAAAATATTTTCTTTTTGGGCCTGTATGTGAAAAGGTTTTTTATTTCGAAAGCAAATAGGGCTAAAGCATAAAACTTAAAATTAAAAAAGCTTGCTCAGAATATGTGAACTTGTGTGACGATTACGGAGTTGAGGAATCATGGGGGGGTTTTCAGGGGTCGCCCATCCAAAGGGATTTTGGGGGGGAATGGGTTTTCCCGCGCGGCGGTTCCTGGTTTTTTCGCTGGATTAAAGGGGGGTCCGGGGGAGGGGGAGGCGCCTTTTCCCCTACACTGGGGGGTTGGTTAAAAAAACCTTTTTCAATGAAAAACCTGGTCCACAGGGCCATGGGGATTTTATCCCATGAGGGCCTTACCACAGCATTTTTGCAGGCAGGGTTTCTCCTTTAGTTGGGGCCCTGTGGCTATCGTTGGGTTGACTTTTCAAATAATGGGGGAAAAAAAGATTACGTAAGGGGCCCCGAGTAAGAGGAAAAAGAAAGGCAAAAAGAGAAGATGGGGTTAAGACCATAGCCGGTTTTTTTATAAAAAAAAAAGCGGTTTTAAAATTTGGGTTCAACTTTTTTCTTTTTTTTTTTTTGTGTTTTTTTCAAAAAGATAAAGAAAAAAAAATAGAAAAAAGGGGGACGTTTTAGTAGCGATCCCCATGGGGGGGGGCTTTAATTTTCCCCAAAAAGTCTTGGGAAAAATGAGAGTAGTAAGGGGGAAAAAAAAGGACAACAGCAATCCGCAATGATTTACTCAACCCAACTGTCGGTCCCCCCAGGAAGGGAAAAAATAAATGTAATTTTGACTTTTTATGAGAGTTCATGGTCATGATGACAAAAAATTTCAGGGGGGGGAAGAGAAATTTAAAATCTTTTCCCGGGCCCCTAAGACAGGGATCCAACCCTATTAATGAAGAGCTTTCAGGTTTTTTCCTGCGGGATGAGGAAGGGGGTTTTGGTCTTTTGCGTGTGTGAGTGGGCGATGCATGAATGAGGGTGAAAGCGGAGTGGACCCCAAAAAGGAATGAATTATAAAAAACCCCCGAATTAACGTTTTACTAAAAAACAAAAAATGGGGTAAATTTAAACAAACTGTATAAAAATTTTTGAAAAATACCACATGAATTAACAATAAAAAGATATGCGACAGAATGTACGCATGAAAAGAAAAAGGGTGACAGAAAAAAATATTCGCAACCCATTAAAAAGCAAAATTTTCGGGGGGAGGGAATCTGAACGCCAAAAAGGGACTAGTAGGGGTGGGAAAATCATAAAAAGGGGGGATTTCCCCATACCCCCAAAATGCCGTACATTGGACTGAAGCGACCGAGCCAGGGGGAAAAAAACTAAAAAAAACCTCTCTTTTTGCGTTTTTTGAGGGCGGGTGCGGACTTTCCTTTCGGGGGATTAAAATTAGAAAACACACAAAAAACCCGGGAAATTACCCAATACATGCAAGGGGAAAATTCAAAGAGGGTGAGAAGGGTGGATTAAAAAGTGAATAATGATTTAGCTTAAAAAACCCGGTTTTCCTACCCCCCGACTCGAGTTTTCCCATCGGAAAACGAAGACTTCGGTTTTCCGTTTTCCCCATTTCGAATGGTCGGAAAAGGAGATTATTACGCGAAAATCGGGAATCCTGTGCCTATGTATGGGGGGATCCCACGCTATATTTTAAAATAAAAAATTTTAAAAAAAAACGGGGGTTTACACGCTCCGTTTTACGCCAAAAGAAGTGTCACCAAAAAAGCAATGTAAAAAGTGCTATGGTAAAATTTCCCCCCGGGGTCAACAAAAAAAAAAAAACCCCAAATTTTTAGGGAAACCAAGCGGGGATGTTGGGGGCCCCCTTTCCCTTTGTTTTGACCAAGTAAAAAACAGAAAAAAATGGGGTCGGCAGATGAGGGGAGGAATGAGATAAAAAAGAAATGATATTTGTAAAAAAGATAAAAATTCCCCGAAGCGTTAAACGTTTCAGGTGAAATAAAATAAATCTCAAAAACGAGAGAAAAAATTTAAAAAACAACCAAAAAAAAAAAAAAACAAATTTTATTTTATTTTGGGGGCCACATACTTGATCACACGGAAATGCAATCTGAGGTGGGGAAAAAAAATAGGGAGGGGGAAAGTTGCCTTTTCTGTCCCTGCATTTTTTACCCCAAAAAAAAAAAACAACAGTTCACCCATTTTTGGGGGGGAAGAGGAAAGGGGGAAAGAGATAATAAAAAGGGGGCCTAAAAGGGTTTTCTTTAGTGTTTTTTTTTTTTGGAACATGTTTGTTTTGCGGCGACCGGATTTTTTTCCTTGGGGGGTGTTCGTGCTACGCAGCCCCCAAACCTCCCCAGATTTGTAAAAGGCTATGGAAATTTTGTTTTCAGTGGGAGCAGAGGGTCAAAACACCGTAAAGGGGTGAAACCCCACGCTAAGATGGGGCGCTTTTCGATTTTTCTAAAGGGTAAAAAGGGCCGTGTGGAGGGGCATGGGGGTCAGGTCACCCGCCCGGGGGGAGGAGGCTAGGCCGACCTTACCGCGTGCCGTTGGGACACAAACTTTCAGGGTCAAAAGAGTCAGTATAATGTATCTTTTCGCCCCCGTTTTAGTGAAAAGGTTCCTATTTGAGGGGCGGGGGTCCATGGGGGAAAAAGGCCACGTGATCTTTTAGAACAGAAAAGGACTTTTGGGAAAGCAAGGGGCACACATGCACCCCCCAACATGGGGACACCACCCAAACACACACAAGAAAAAATAAATTATTTAAAAAATTTTTTTATAAAATTTTAAAAAAAAAAATAAAATATAATAATAAAAGAAAAAATTATTTAATTTTAAATATAAATTAATTTTTTTAATATTTAAAAAATAATTTTAGGGAAATATATTAAAACCCTTATAATTTATAATAATATATATTAATATATTTATATAATATATATAAACACCACACCCCACCAACAACACCCCAAATTGATATTTAATTATTAACAAAACACAAAAACCCAACCCCAAAAACACACAAATTTAAAGGTTGGGGAGGTCCCTTAAAACAGTCGGGGACCGGGGGACCTCGCCTTGGGTTTTCCCCCCCTGGGCCTTGGCGCGTTTGATATTTCCCAGCTGTTCACTATTCCTTTTCCCCCACCAAATGTTCGGGGGGGGGACGTCAATAAATATACGAAAGGGGGACCTAGCTTATTAGTTCGTGCCCCGCACCCGACGGCTAAAGGGCGACCCCCAAAACGTTTTACCCCCGCTCAGGCTTTTACCCATGAAATCGTCTCCCGTGTTCCCTTATGTTTTTTACTCTTACAATAAAGGGGTCAAAACCTTTAAACCACATCACGCCCCAAAAATGTCATAAAAACCACGTTTAAAAAGAGTTTTTCATAGCCTTTAACAACCCCCCCAAAACAATAATATATATGACAATTGTGAGGCTCCCCGCCCCCCCTTCCCTTTTTTTTCCCCCCCTGTCTCCTCCCTTCCCCTTTCCCACCTGATCCCCCCCTTCATTTTTCCTTCTTTTTTTAAAAAAACCATCCTTCTTTTTTATCTCTCTTTCCTCCCCCCCCTTTTCTCTCTCCCTCCCTTTTCTCTCTCAACCCCCCCCTCCCCGTTTCTTTCTCCTTTTTACCTCCCTCCCCCTCGTTTCTCTCTTCTCTCATTCCCCTCCCTCTTGTTTCTCTTTTTCTGTCCTCTCACCCCCCTCTCTGTCTCTTCACTCCCCCCTCTCGTTCTCTTTTTTCTCCACCCCCCCTTCCCCTTGTTTCCTCTCTCTCTCTTTTCTAACCTCCCTCCTCTCGTTTCACTCTTCTCTCTCCCACCCCCTCTCTTGTTTTCTTCTCTCTTTTTTCTTTACCTCCCTTTTCTCTGTTCTCTTTTCTCCACCACCTCCCTCTTCTGTTTTCTCCTCTTTCTCCCCCCTCCTCTTTACTTAGCCTACCTCCTTTTCCCCAAACCTTTGCAAGGGCCTTTTCCCTTTTTCCCCTAGCAGCTTTTTTGTTTTACCCCCTTTTTGCCCTTTTTCGTATTCTCCCTTTTTAATCCTCTATTCCCTATTCTTGGGGCTATATACTTTTCCCTTTTAAACTTTGGGTTTTTCATACTTTACTATTTACAAAAAAAAACCCCCCCCCCCCACTTCCTTTATATTTTACTTTTTCTTTCACCTTTTTCCGGCGCTTTTTCTTTATTTAGGGGGCAATTCGGGCAAATTGCCCCCCTTTTTCCTATTTTTATTGCTTCGGGGCCCTTTTTTTTTTAAAAAAAATTTTTCTGTACAGTTTTAACTTTTTTATGAAATTAGTTTTTGATTAAAATGGTTTTTTACATTTTTCGATCGGGCACTTTAGAAAAAAGATGCAGGGCAAAAACTAAAAATGCGCCTGCTTTCCTTTTTTTGTTACTTCTTTTGAGAATAGCAAAAATCTTAAGGTTTTGTTTGTAAAAATATTTTAATCCCCTTCTTTTTAATTGTTAAAAAATTTAAAAACGTATTGGGGCAGTAGCGAAAAGACTTTTTTTTCTGTTTTGTTTCCCTGTGAATATGAATTTTCCAATTTATTTTTTTTAAGTGTATTTTGAGCCTTTTTAGTCTTAAACCCCTTTTAATTTCTTTTTTTTTTTTAAGTCAGGTATTTTGTTTTCGGTTTGTTCTATCATTACAAAATTTGAGTTTTTGTTTCTTTTACCCTAAACATTTGTTTTTTCTAGTTTTCTCTTTTGTTAATTTTTTGTTTATTTTCCCATTTTATAAACTGAGTTTTTCATTTTATACACTTTTGGTAAGTATTTCATTACAGTGTTAGAGATCAGTCTTCATGTACCATAAAACATTTGTATTTCTAGTTACCCTTTGTTAATTTTATTGTTTTATTTCCTATTGTTATAATTGGATTATATTGCATACACTTTTAGTAAGTTGTTACACCCCGCTGTTGCGTGGTGTATATCAAAATTATGTTTTTTATAAATTTGTTGTCAAAAACCCCTCGTATATAAGGGTCTCCTCTCCTCTGAATAGACGAGTGTAAAGACGAAACGTGTGTTTGTGTACCCCCCTGGATCTTACAGGGGGGTACAGGTTGTCCCTGTCCTGAAAATTGCCTTATTTTTTTGAGAAGGGCTGGGTGTGTTATGCATTTTAGTTGGGGATGAGAGTAGAACTTATCCACAGGACAGCCCATCCCCTTTAGGGATTTGAGGGATATCAATTTTTTCGGTTACGCTTCTGCTTTTTTTTTTTGAGTAAATAGGGGGGCCACCCGGGCCTTACTCCTTTTTTATCCGTTTTACGGGGGCACCCCCTATTTGACAGTGGTGGCGAAAGGGATTTTACCCAACAGACACCCCTTACAATTAATTTAAATTTTATAATAATTTTTAATATATAAAATATATAATTTTTAAAACCAAAAACCCCCCCCCCCCCCCCAACCCCACACGTCCCCGGGGTTTCATTTTGGGGTCCCGGGACTCCCCGCTCCCCCCTTGCCCCCCCCCCGCTCTTTTTTGCTTTTTGCACTGGGAAAAGGTCCCTAAATTATTTTCCGAGGATGACCCCAAAGCCCCGCAGAGTTGTGCCAAGGGACCCGGGGCGTGGAAGGTCACTTTCCCCCTCTCCTTCGGGAAACTGGGCCCGGGGCCCGCATTAAAACGCGATTTCCCCTTAATAGACTGTCTCGTGTTTCCTATATTGGTGTTCAACTCTTTGAAAAAAGAGTAAAGCCGAATACCAGTATAAAAACTTTCCCTTGCCACACTGTAAAGGACACGCTTTTTTAAAATTTGGTTCGGGTGGCGCTGTGTCCTTCCCGGTTCGCAGCATGAACGCAAAAACCTTGAAGGAAAAAATCCGCTCGGGGCCGTTTTTAAGACATGGCTAAAGAAAACGAAAAACAAAAAAAAAAGTAAAAAGTTTGGGGCCCCCTTTTTATTTTCCTTTTTATTCGTCTTTGCCATATAGTGTTAAGCCTTTTTTTGGGGGGGGGGGGGAGGTAAAAGGGGACCAGCAAATGGCATTTTTCCCCCCAAACTATTTTTTTTGCCTCAGAATCAAAAAAATTTCCCGTGGATAAAGTTGGGGTCAAAAAAACATGAAGATCGTTCGTTAGAAAAGTAGAAAATTTTGATTCTCTCGTTTTTTGAGATTTATGTTGTTTCACTGCAACAAAATTTAACGCGTTGTGATTTATCTTACACGAAAATTCAATTTTTAAATTCCGTTCTCCTCGCCCGACATGAACCAATTCCCTTTTCTTTCGCTTGCGGTCCATTTGGATGAAAAAAGGTTTTTTCCGCTTGAACTGACCTCAATCTTTCCCGGTTGTGGCCACTTGAGAAGGGGTTTTCAAAGATACTGGCTTGATTCCCCTTATAATTTGGTGTTGTTTTGTTGACGCCTTGGGGATAACCTAGATTGTTACATTGCTTTTGGGGCCCAGTTTTTTTTCCCGGGCTAGAAGGAGCATGTTAACGCAATTTCATTAGAATTTATTATTTTGGAATAAAGCGTAGGAATCTTCCCCATATCTAGTTGCCCGGGAAATTGGCCCGATTTCCCTGGGGTGCGTAAACCCCTAATAATTCTGTGCTCCGTCGTTTGGGACAGTAGTTACAAAATTCAAAAATTATTGTTGACGGCACTTTGAGGTTGCCCCGCGGTTACGTCCTTTGATTAATGTAGGACTAGGTTTTAAGCTAGAATCATTATTCGTTATTAAATCACACCTCTCACACTCTTCGAGTTGCTTGCTGTTTTGGGTTAATCCCTGCATTTTTTGTGATCGTGATAATTAAATATTTCGCGAAGCCCATCACAGATACGCAGGAAAAAAGCAGTTATATAGATTTTCGGTTCAAGTCGTTCAGTCAAAAAAACGGCATTGGGATGGGGATCCCCCTGTCGAAAAGGGTCTAACATCCCATGGCTGGACATGAAAACCTCGGCATTTCGGGATTGCGACCCCGAGAAGATTTGCTTGTTAAATAGCTGGAAATTTTTTTTCATTCATCATTCATCATGGGTTACATTCTGTCACTTCATATATTTTTGAATTCAATTTGGTAGTTGAAATAATTTTAAATAGCTAACATTGGTAATTTATTTCATTTTTGTTAATAGTGAAAAAACATTCACCTCAAATCCACACACGCCCGGACAAAAAGACACTGAAACTTTCATTTAATAGGGTTGGTTTTCTGTCTTTGTGCCGGCATAAAGATTTTTGATATCTCTTTAGCCCAATTTTGTCTGTTCAGGACGAGTAACTCATACAAGGATGTACCAAATTACATTTTTTTCTTTCCCCTGTGTGACGAACAGTGGGTTGAAGTAAATCCTTTCGGATTGTCCCTTGTCGTTCCCTTATCTTTCTTCATATCTATCAGGGGGGGACGGTTGGTAGTCAAGCCAGGTCCCTGCGGACGGGTACTGAGTCTCCCTCTTCTATTTTCTTCTTTATCTTTTTGAAAAATGAAAAAAAAAAGGGCGAAAAAAAAAATTAAAAAAACAAAAATTAAAAATGCATTTTTAAAAATAAAATAAAACCGGCTAGTGGTAGTTAAACACCCCCTTTCTTTCTCTTTTGCCTTTCTTTTTTCTTACTCTTGGGCCTTACGTGTATGATCTGGTTCCCCGACTATATTTTTGCAGTCGGGACTGACACGGCACTGAAGGAGGACCTTAGGATGCTGTGAGAAGACGTCATCGGAAAGTTTGCCAAGGCCTGGGGCCCAGATGTCGTCAGAGCAGGTTTTTAAAGCTGTCCCATAATGTAGTGGACGGGCCCCTGCCTGCCGAATCCCCGTAGATCCAGCGAAGCACCAGGGAAAATTGCCGGCAGATAAACCCGTCACCCCCCGGATGGCTGTGCTTCGGTGGCCTGGGCGGACGCCTGCATATCCAGTCAACTCCAGGAGCTTCTAGCACAGGTATCAGCCGCCCCGAGATGCCGGGCCCCTTTCCCTGACCCCATAATCCAGATGGGGAAGATTACGAGGATGTGTGGATGCAAGAAGGGACATGGATGAGATCTGTGAAGACGTGTGGACGAGGAAGCCGCCGAGTTAGCCGGACCAGGACTATGAGGGGGCGTCAGGCGAATCCACAGTCAAGAAGGACCTTTTGCGAGACTTTCGAGGGGGGGACGTGGTATTTGAGGATGGGGGCAGATTGCACCGAGGACCAGGAGGATGAGGACGACAGGGGACGAGCAGCCAGGAAGATGCACCAGGGGACAATTTTCATGCGAGAACGAGATGGACCAGCCAGGTTAGGTCCCCCTTAAGGCAAATCTAAGACGCTCGAGGGCGAGGCGTGAGTAGGTTGGCCGTGCAATGTACAGTGTAAGCATGCGGGATCCGGTTTTTAGTTACGTCGGTTTTTCTCGGTCTCGTGTCGTTAGTGTTTGGGATACCAAACACAGGAAAAAGGGGCCCCCCCTCGTACCTGCTAAGTTTAATGGGAAGGTCACATTTCTCTTTCATTGATACAGGAAGGGCTCCAGTCTCGTGAGTGAATGGGTGTTAGAGGGTTTCAGCTTCCCGGCGGAGGTATCGCCAGCCAAAAGTTTGTGTTTGAGATGTGAATGGATCTAAGTTAGGTGTAGCTGGAACTATGTATGTAAGATTGAGGTTTGGAAATATCATTTTTCCTCATCAATTCGTCGTAGTGAAGGGTTACCATAGTTTCCCCGGCCACTTGCTCCTTGGCATGATTTTCTATATCATTCTGGTATGGTTCTGCGATCGCAGCAGAATGAGGTGGAAATTCAAGGTCAGGTTTATAAGGCTAATTGAGCTGAGTTCCGTCTGGAAACACCCGGACATTTTCACCCTAGCATGCTTGGTTCCGCATCTACCACAAACAGGGACACGTCTCGGTTGTGTCACTCATCATACACGAGCACACACACGGACACATCACTCTCCTCCCTACTCCTCCTCCCTTGACCCCTCCCCTACCTCCCTTGTCTCTTCCACCCTAGCTCTCCTCCACAACCTATTCTTACCTCCCTCACGTTCCATGACTTCTATGAGTCCTTCTAGGTCTCATCTATTCATCATGGAATTGTTTCCCCTCAGCATGCTACAGATACCTACGCACACATCACGCGGCCACATCTCTCACATCATCCGCTTATCAAAGCATCGAAATGTGGGTTGACAATGATGGTTTGCGCACATAGTGGCGCAGGAGTCGATGACGTTCTGGATTAATGTAACGGGTCTCGCTTGATAAATATGGCACATGCTTGGTCCTCCCTAAGAATTGTCGAGTAAAGGGGACATGTATTCTTCCCTTTCTGTATACCTTGTGGAGGAGAGTGCGCAAGTCCATGTGATGAACTTAACACTGCCCCTTTGTCTATGAATAGTGGTGTCAGGTTAATAGATTGTGAGGTCACGGATCTCCTGATAGCTGAGTTTGAACTGCCTGCATCACTTTCTCTGGCACTGTTTCTTCCATGCCCCGATTCAGCTAACCCATTCTCTGCAGCATTAGCAAAAGCTCTGCAGGGGCCATTCGCATTTAGCGAGGGTAAGGAGATACTAGGCAAGTTGTTAAATCAATACCCCGACATTTGACCGACCACGGACCGTCCGTTAGGTAGAAAGCACATGGTAGAGCACTCTATTACTCTAGAACCTGGAGCTAAGCCTGTGTATATTCGGCATACAATATTCCACACAGCAGGGCGTCAGATTCTAGAAGAGGAAGCGTGCGTGGTATGCTGCAACAAGGGCTGATTTCAAACCTTCGACTAGCCCGTGGTCAGCGCCGGATGCTGCTGGTGCCGAAACGTCAGCATGGTTTCGTCCTGTTTGCGATTTTCGGCGCCTGAACAAGGTGGACTGTTCCGTCACCTTTTCCTATTCCTAACATTCATCAGCTCTTGCAAGACATTGGTGGAAAGAGTAAGGTCTTACTCCTCCCATTGATCTGGCGAAAGGTTTCCTTCACGTCCCCTGGACAGAGGACAGCCAACCGTACACTGTATTCTCGACGCATGTGGGTTACTTTGAGGTTCCTGGTGCCAACTATGGGTCTCAGGAAACTCTCCTCTGACGTTTAGTCGTCTTATGGCTCTCGTCCTGCAGGGTTTAATTAATGATCAGGTGCTAGTCTATTTAGACAAACATTTTGGTTTGTTCACCTTCGATCAAGGACCATGAAGCCGGTTGCGCAGTGTTTTTCAGCGACTTTCGGATGCGTTTAGATTTCTTTAGGTCATTCTGTTAGTGCTGCAGGTATTGCCCCTAATGAGGCCAAGGTAAAAGCTGTCAGTATGTTTCCCCGTTTCCTCTGATGCAACGCAGGTAAAGTCGTTCCTGGGGTTAGCAGGTTTTTATAGACCGTTCATTAAGGATTTTGGGAGGATCGCTGCACCGTTGACACACTTCCTCAAGAAAGATGTCCCCTGGTGCTGGGGCAAGGAGCAGGTCAACCATTTTCAAAATTTACATACTTGTCTATCGCACGCTCCCGTTCTTGCATTTCCGAGATTAATTCTCCACACAGATGCGTCGAATGTTGGGCTAGGAGCCGTTTTAATGCAGGAGCACAAAGGGAATCTGCGTCCTATCGGGTTTGCTAGGGTTCTCACTAGTGCAGAGAAAAATTACTCGGTCACCGATAGGGAGATGTTGGACGATTGTATGGGCTCTTAAGTACTTCAGAGATATTATACAGGGTATAAGGTCATGGTTCACACAGAAAAACATGCCGCTCACGTCGCTTAATGATAATGATTCGTATGGTCGTAGGGCACGTTACCAGGATATCCTGGGCGATTTCGATGTGACTTTTGTGTATATTAAGGGCCGCGCAAATGTCGCCGCTGACACGCTGTCACGTGTGCCAATCGAAAACTCGCAAGTCTTTGAGGTGGGACGACGCTGCTGATTTCCCTCCTTCATTTAGCTTGCCTTCGTCAGCTGTTGTGAATAGTGCTTCACAGGTTCCTCCCTTGGAAACCGCTGAATAAATATGTAGTATATGCTGCCCAGCATGCTGACAGAATTTACAGCCAGATCATTCGAGCCTTAACCAAGGGCACGGCAGTACCAAGTTTAAAGGGTTGCCGGTTAAGGAATTTTTTTCTGTTATTTCAGAGATCCCAGCCGAAGCGATTATGGGTCGCAGACGTATCGTCCGACAGGTCCTGGTGGTGCCGGAAATTTTAGTGCCGCGTGTGTTGAAGTATGCTCATGAATACCGTGAGGCAGCACATTGTGGTGTTCCTAAGGCAGTACAGTTGACCTGTAACTGATTTATTTTCCGTGGTTAGTAACGAGGGTAGCTAATCATGTCAGGTCTTGCAAGATGTGCCCTTGTACAAGGGATTCACACAAGCAATCCTGCGCCTGCGCTAAGTTCGACGTTCCGGATTTTCCCTGGCAGAGGGTGTCATGTGACACTTGTCTGGTTTCAAATCACGGTCTGGTACCAAACACCACCATTCAGTG
>NW_023659690.1:0-20788 GCF_015228065.2 Penaeus monodon
TTATTTTGTTTCAGAATTTTTTAAATATTTTAAAGGGTTATTTTGGTTTATAAAAATTAAAATTTTTAAAAATAAAAATATCGTTTTCATTTTGGTTTCTGATTTTTTCCCATGGCCCTCCAAAAAAGTATTCGGGGGTGCCTGGGGGCTGTACGAATTTTGGGAAGACTTGGGAAAACGCCGCTCCCAGCTAATGTAATCTGACTTTTCTTTTCATAAGCTAAAACAATGACAAAAATGAGAACATTATAATGATATATCCATCGAGTTAATGTTAATAAGGGGGGGACGCAAAAATAATAACAATGCTGACAATTTTAATAATAATAGTAGTATAAAATTAACAACATTGATAATACAGTTAGTAACAATAATCATAAAAAATAACAATAAAACGTTGATAATAGCAACAAAAAACAACAATACAAATTTGATGGCAATAACAACAAAAACAACTTTAATAATAATAACACTAGTAATAATGATAATGATTATAATAACAACGGCGATAGTAATAATAATCATAATCAAGAAGAAAAATGACCGTAATTTTGATAACAAACAAACAACAACAAATAAATGTACTACAACAATGCTAAATAATCAATTATGAAGATGATGACAATTATGATAACCATCTTTTGCATAATCAATAGTACAAATACGTGTTAATGGGGTACAAACTAAAAATAGCTATCATTATAATCAGTGTTCCCCATTCACTTCGATATACATTCCCATTTTTACAGACAAATACCTGATAATACCCATTCCACTTTTTAAACGACCGATGACCATTCTGAAAACAAAAACAAAACAGGCAAACAGTCGAGCCCAATAAAGCCCTGCCACAGAGCCGGCGGCCGGACAGAGCGGAGGGGAGGGTCACTGACTCCCCAGTTGGCCTTCCACTCCCAGAGGGGGGGGGGGATAGACGGAGGGAACTGAACAGAACTCCCACACTGACGAATTAGAAAACATCCGAGACCAATTAACGGAGGCTCAGAGAGATAGGGAAACCTTTTGGGGTTTTTGATCAAAGGCGTGGAGCAGGAAGGAGTGACTTCCCACAACCAGAGCTCCTTACCGTGACGTGGACAAAAGAACAACTTTTGTTTCGCCCCCGTTACTAATTGGCTGTTTCGATCCTGGCAGCATCTTGGGGCGTCAGCATCATGATATCAGCCAGGTATTTATGATATAAACAGAGACCGCTTTCACAAACCATCAAAAAAAAAAATGAATTCGCCGTGACGGGCCGCCGGAGGCTGCAAGGAGCGCCGGTTGTTCCATAAACCAGGGGGAATTCGCAAACTTTCGCTGCGGCCATAAGAAGCCTGTGTGAAGCTGAATACCTTTTCAACTTCACACTAAAAAGCCTCAAATTTTGGATTGATTACAGGTGCTAGTATTGTAGTAACGGGTGTAGCCGTCACGTGATGTGGGCTGGCTGGGGTCTGGAAGGCTGTTTTTAGAGTCATGCACGACCTAACTGTCATTAAACTCTGGGAACTTCAACGCAGGTTTCTACTTACATCGATTCCCTTATAAATGAATGGGTATCTGCGGTAAGATATCATCTGAAATAGAAAAACGTTCTCTTCGGAAAAAAAAATTGCATCCTGATAAGAAAGAATTTCACTTGCGAGAGTTGAAAAGCATTCTTATCATTGATTTCACGTGCACACAGGTTTCTTGAGTCATTTGCTTTATTTATGGTGCTTTCACTATGTTTTTTTTTTTTTTCTTCTTCTTTTTTGTCTATTTGCACCCCAGCTTTATGTGACCATGCACGAAAAGATTTGTAGAGTATGTTTGTTCCTGTGTTTCTCCTTCCTTTTTTTCTTTCGTATTTTTTTTCACAACTGACATGCTCTTAATATAGAATATTTTCTTGCCTAAGGCATCACCCCCTCTTGTATTGAATCATTTCATATATACCCGGTATTTGTTAGCTGACGGGGAATCTGTAAGTTGAAGGCACTCTGTAAAGCCATCACTGCCATGTTACCCTTAAATCCGTGGATATTCCCACCGTCCTCACTGGAAGACAATGCTGTGTCACGCCACGACTATTGAGACAGGTGACAACCGTAATTTCAAAAAACTCATACACTAGTGATAGGGCGCATATTAATTCATTAGTTATTTCCTTCAAATTTTAGAAAAAAAGTGGTTATTTGCGTACTTGTTACTACTTAAATACATGAAAATAAGCAAGTATCTGTTTTTTAGTACTAAATAGATTCTGCAAATGTTTGTCTGTACAGACAAGCATATGCGTATATATCAGTTACCAATATTCTCACACACATGTTATAACAAGATCTTAGTACAGGATCTTCTGCTTTATAATGCTAAAATACAACAACGTAAAGATGTTTTATTGTGTCACTGTATATTCAACTTGAATCGTTCTAACCAAGTGTGGACATGGGTACATTCTTACACACGCACTCACATACTCATGCAGCATGCACAACTGCCCTTTACTAATGCCATCTGGTACTACCCAGTAATGTTAGGCTCTTTTTTCTCATGGCGTGACACAACCAATCTTGCCATTTTCCCGCTTTGCTTTGTGATGCTACATTTTCTTCCGCCTTTAGTGTCCTAATTGGTTATTTTCTTCCACGTCCCAACGTAAGGCACATTTCACTGTACATGAATACTTCCCCCCCCTGTCAGCATATTCGCATATTTTGAAGATGGTGAGAGTATACAAAGAAAAGGTTGATGTCAGAAGCGATGGGCATGAGGATGATACACATAGAACGATGACATGAATCTGCGCAAAATATCATCCCTAGAAGTTTTCTTCATTTCTGCCGCGTTTCAGCGTCACCGGTCACTGGCCGAGAATGCTTTGGTCATTTCCATTAGCAGTCTTCACATTTTGTTATTTGGGGCCACCACATTAATCACCGTGTGGTTATCTTATGTTCAATTATATTTGTCGATAAAGCCTGTTTTGGAAACAAATTAGGAGATTGTGTTTCAGAAAACATTTGTTGTACTCGTGTAAACTGTTGCTTGTGCAATGTTATGCATTGCAGGTAATAATCTGTGATGCAGCAGCTCTTTGATTCGCTGTCCTTTGCCAAACATAAAAAAATAATTTGTCATCAAGCATGCAGCAATGTCCAGGTAATGCCCACAGTAATATTTGGAAGAATAAATATCTTAAAACACATTAAAATTTATACATTTTGAGAACCCTTTATTTTGATGGTTCAGCGAACTGCTTTATCAAAGCATGTGTCGCCTAGATGTTAAAAGGGAAACAAAAGTAAGAAATTATTTATCGCCACGCCATATAAGCACATCTATGCTCTGTGAGAACAATTTCCCAAGAGGTACCAAATACGCAGTGTGGCCCATCGTCTCGTGGCTAGAGAAATATCAGACACATTCTCGGATGCGTCCAGTTACTACTGGTAGTAATAAATATGTTGACAGGCCAAGGCTCGCATGCGGATGCAGGGTCACACAACCACAGGTAAATAAGGGGAAAAACATTCAAATTAAGAGCTACCAGTTCTTTTCCCACACACACACACCACACAACACACACACACCAACAAATTATATATATATTATATTATATATAATATATATATATATTATATATATATATTAATATATAATATATAAATACAAAACTATATCAAATATATATATATTATATATATATTATAATTTATATTAATATATATATATAATAGATTATGTATGCGTGTGTGTGTGGGTGTGGTGGTGGGGTGTGGGGTGTGTGTTTGTGTGTGTGTTGTGTGTGTGTGTGTTGTGTGTGTTTTGTGTGTGTGTGTGTGGTGTGTGTGTGGGTATGGTGTGTGTGGGGTATGGTGTGTATGTGTATTGTTATATTTTTATGTGTAATGTGATATGTGTATGTGTTTTTTTTAATTTTGGGGATGTGTATATTATGTGTGTATGTGTATTTTGTATATTTGTGTGTTTTGTGAAAGTTGTGTGGGGTGCATGTGTGTGCTGTGTGGTTGTGGTGCATGTGTTGTTGTGTGCGTTGTGTGTGTCTGTGTGCGTGTGTTGCTGTGTGTGTGTCATTGTGTGTGGAGGTGTGTGTGATGTATGTGTGTGCAAATATGTGTGGCTTATGTGTGGGGTGTTGTAGTGTTGTTTGTTCTTAATGATATATGATATATATGATTATATATAATATATATATATATATTATATATATATAATATATATATATATATATATATATTACGGGCATCGTTGGTCGCTGACCCGCTGAGGTAAAAGTTATTTTGCCTAAATCGGTACCACGTTTTTGTGCTAGTGCTTTCCCTTTCTCAGTCGTTGTACTTCTCGCTTTCGAAGGCAACAAAAACTTTTTTTTTCCTCCTTTCCAATTTCCAACTCACTCACTCCTTTCCATCTCTATCAAATTTTTTACTATCTATCTATCTATTATCTATCTATTACCCATTTTCACACACACACACACCACCTTTTAAACATATAATAATAAAATATATTAATATTATATATATAATATATATAATTATACAACAACACACACACCACACACACCACACAAAACACAACACACGACGCACACACACACACACACACACTTTGTGGTGTTTGGTGGTGGGGTTGGTGTGTGGGTGTTGTTGTGTGTGTGTTTTGGGGTTTTGGGGTGTTTGTGTGGGGTTTTGGGGGTGCGTGCTTGCGTGCGTGCGTTGGTGCGTGCGGCGTGGGCTTTGGTGCGGGGGTGCTGGTCGTGGGCTGCGTGCATGCGTGCGTGCGTGCGTGCGTGTGTGTTCTATATAATAAAATATATATATATTATATATATATATATTATGTATATATACATAATATGTATTTCATTTTAAAATGATAGATCATATATTTTATATATATTATATATATATATATACATATATTATATATATATTATTATATTTAATATATAATATGTTGTAATATACATTTATACATTATGTGTATATATATATATATTATTTTTTTATAAAATTATATATATATATATATAATTGTAGTATACATCGTATGCATTATACGCACGATGATTATGTATGTTTATATATTTGTATTATTTTTTAATATATGTATTTTGGTGTGTGTGTGTGTGTGTGTGTGTGTGGGGTGTGTGTGTGGTGTTTTGTGTGGGGGTGTGTGTGTGTGTGTGTGTGTGTGTACATACATACATACATCATCATTACACAAAACACACCACCAACACAACACACACACCCCACACCACCCCCAACACACACATTTTAAAATTTTTATATATATATTTTATATATATAAAATTTATATAAAAATAAAAACAGTAAAATATCAGACCTGGATTACTATCTACCTACCGTTTATCCCTTTCTATTATCTCCCAAATCTGTCTCCAAAGCATCGATCCGTCACTCCCCCCTTCCCCCCCCTCTCCGCGCATTTCCTTTTCCTGGTCCCCCCCCTTTTTCCGCGTCTGCCTCCCCCCTATTGGCCCAAGTAAGGGCGCAAGTCGAGCGTTCCCTCGGCGCCTTCCCTTTGTGGGTTTACTCTTTAAATTTCCCATTGCTCACTGTCCAAGGCCCCTCGCTTCTCCTCCGCGGCCAGGCCTCTTTTTTGTTTGTTTTTTTGTTGTCTTCAGTGTATTTGTGCAGACACTCGAAAGTATTTGTTAAATTAGGCTATTTATGATTTTTTTGACTATCGGCACCTTTGCAGCTATGGCCAATGAGAGTTTTTTTTTCAGCACGAATAAAAATGAAAAAAAACTTTACTTGAGAAAAATAATCGATATCGCGACGAAAAAAAACGTGTACTTTATGAATCTGTCTTTAATTGTAAATACGGAACTAAAATTCTTTTAATGTTTTTAAAATTTTAGTAATAATAAAAAATTAAGAAAAATTTTGTTTTACTTAACAGTGCTAAAAAAAAAAAAAAATTAAAATATAGATTTACACAAAGTGTTTTTTAAAATAATCCACATATTTTAAAGGCTTAATAATCCAAATGAAAAATCAAGTCGCCGACACGCTGTCCCCCCAAGGTCAGGTTCATGGTTAAACTGCCAAAGGTTTTTTGGGGTCGCTGTCCCTCTGCCGCCTTCTCTTCCGACTCTTTCACCCCCATTAGCTATCATCCTGTGTTTTTATCTATTGGATGTTATAGGGGAATGTTTTTACACTGGTAAAAAAAACCCGTTTGATTCAAACCGGAAAAAGGCAGTTTTTGGTTCGAGGGAAAATTCATTTGCGAACATCATTACAAATATACAAGACTGGTGAATGCTATTTTTTAAAGCAATGACTGACAGGAACAATAAAAGGAATAAAAAAAATCACGGGAAAAAAAAAAATAAGTAATAAAAACTTTGGCATCACAAAATTATAGAAAAAATTTTATCTATAAGAATTCGGAAAAAAGCCAGAATTATTAATTCGTAGCATACCACATTGTCCTATATTAAATACTTTTGCTTACAGAAGCAGTTTCCATTCGGACTCGCCTTTCCTTTTGGGCCGTGCAGTGGCCTTTCTTCCGAAGAAACCCGTTTTTGACCCGACCCTCCAACCTAATGTTTGGGCCTCAACAACACGTATCTACCGAAAGGCGCCCCTAAAACTTCTTGTATTTTTGGACCCCCTTTTGATGAAACCTTTCCGGATTGATATGTTAGTGACCGCCACGAGGTATGAAAGGATGTAGGGTTATTTTTCGCAAAGTGTAGACTACCTTGCTGGCACTACTGCCGCCACAGCCCCATTGTTGTCATTTTGAGTCCAATTGGGGAAAATTTTTTTGACAGATGGTCAAAAAAAGCAGAAAAAATGTTTTTAAAAACGTGACTTTGGCATTCTAGACCAGCTTTAAATTTTAATGCCACGAAGACGAAATTTCAGTGCGAGTTTTTTTCTCTCACCATTTCCGAAAGCAAGACGAACTCTTTCTTCACTAAAACCCTCGATAACACGGCCCGCTTTCTCTATAGTAGTTGAGGAAGGGACCGTAACCGCGAGCTTTGGTCCCCGTTTCGTGCCTTTCTTTGTTGAAATTTTAAAGTAATTGTGTTTAAAAATTGGGCCCTTTTAAATTGATTTTTATTTACGCAAAAGTAATATAGGGGTAAATAATAAACGTTTTCTCTTTAGTCTATATACTGTAAAAAAAATATTATTTTTGTTCGTTCGTGTAAGTGTCGTGAGTGGCCCCTGAATTTCCTCCCGCCCCCTTCACATAAACCACGACGGAAAAAAGTTGCCAACGATCAATTTTTAAAAGAAAATAACGCGAGTTTATGTGTATATAATGGAATATATTTAAATTTTTTATATAATATATTATATATATATTAAATAATATATATATATATATAATATATATATATATATATATATATATATTATATATATATATATTAAATATATATTAGCTTATAAAAAAAAGCCTTGTTTCGGACAATATGGATGATGTTATTATAGGTACCTAGGCCTAAATTCAAAAGTCTGATAATTTATATAACATGCTGGGCAGATTATTCACTACGGGATTAAAAGGGGGGGCAATAAAAACGAGGGCTAAAATCATTCTGTCCCCCATTTTTTAATGTACTCTATCAAAACCTTAAAGCTATGAAATCATAGTTAAAAAAAAATTTCAAAAAAAATTAACCACCCAGATTCAAAGTGCCCAGAGAATCAGGTCATCGAAAAAACGTTTTAAATAATTTTTATAGATAGTGTTTAAATGCTGATACGGGGCCCCTTCCAAATGGATTGATACGCCTATAACCTAATTCTCGCTCTCTATTCATAATACCCGTAAAAATGTTTTCAAAACAAACAACAAACACACACCACAAACACACCACACACCACAAACACACACACCACACACACACAACCCAAAACACCAACACACCAACCAAAACCCACACACACCACACACCACCACCACACACACACACGCACACCACGCACCCAACACAAACCCCACAAACACACAAACACACCACACACCGCACGCACGCACGCACGCCCCCCAAAAACACACACACACACCAAACACACACACACAAACAAACCACCCCACACACACCACACCCCACACCACATATGTTGTGTGTGTGTATGTATATGTATATATATAATATATATATAATATAATTAATATATATTATTATAATATTTTTAATTACTATACTTGTGTGTGTGTGTGTTTTCAAAAATTTTTTTAAACACACACATACACACACACACCACCCCCCACCACACACAACCCCACCCACACCACACACACACAACAACCCCACACAACCCCACACCAATATATTAATATATAAAATTATAATTATATTATTAATAATACCAAAACACACACACAACACCCCACACAACCACACACCACACACACCACACACCAACACACTTATATATAATATAATATATTATACACTTATATATAATATAATATATTATACACTTATATATAATATAATATATTATATACTACCACCAACCACAAAATGCGTGTGTTGTGTGGGTTTTTTAATTTTTTTTATGAACATACACATATTTTAAAATATTTTTCAAAATGTCCAAGTTTTTGCTTACTCAGGAAATTGTAAAAATTTTGTTATTTATTTTTTTTTAACACATGTTGCACTCGGTTTCTCTGCAATAAGTTTTGCGGGAATTTTGCGACAGCGCAAAAGTCTTGAAGGTTTATCTTAAGCGACTTGCCCCTTTTCCCCTTTCACCGAGAGATACTGTCTAAAAACTTTTTTAGACAAAAGATGTTTTTATTTCGAATAATGAATTGAAAAAAAAACTGGATGCGCCGAAATTTAAACATTTGTAAAATTGGTTTGAAAAAAAAAATCTTTTTATTGCTCTTATTTTTAAATAACTCTGTTGTCATTTTTTTGCTTTCTGTTTTTTTTTTTATTATTCTTAAAAGGCTTTTTGCAAACTTAGAAGAAATGGTGTGGGCGTTTAACTCAAAGAAAATGGCCCTTTTTCTTTTCAGGTGCTTTTTTTGAACTAGGCTAGCACAGCTGCTTTTGTACTGTGATCATATTTGCATTTAAGACTCCATGAATTCTTGTCTAGCATGGGTATTTAAATTTTAAAACCGTTTCGACAAATAAGGTTTACATGCAAGAAAAATAGCAATACTACTACTTCTCTCTGAAAATGACCATGAAATATGAATTAAAAATTTTCCTTTTTTAAAAAAAAATTATTCAAAAAAATGGCACCTCGGGCTCGTCTTTTGATATATGACCCCCCAAAGCAACTGCCGGTCCAGAAAGCAGAAAAATGATTTTTTTAAAGTCATAATTGGAATGCTACATGACTCCATTTGCAAAAGCACATTCTGTTCATAAAAATTACTTGTTTGTTTACATATTTATAACATTCTCTGTGCGTTTGGGGGTCACGTGCCCCGATTTTTTAAATACAAGTCATAATTTCCAACCCAGACGCATGCCCCTTTCCCTATGTTTCTTCACCCCAAAATATTTTCACTACCATTTTGGGGGTTTCCTCACATGCAAGTATTAGACTTTGTGTTTTTTTTCTTTGAGACTGTGAATATCATTCTCTTGAGTTTTGGCTGTTTTTTTATATTGACTTGCACTTCGTCATGTGATTGTGCCCGGGGCTGGTAAAAAATTCCCTCGTCTTTGAAATTTTCTTTATGGGTTGCTTTTTAAAAAAAGCTAACCCCTTTTAAAAAAAATTGTGATATTTGCTAACCTACGATTACCCAGACACATATTTTATTGGCGATGTTTTTAAAACAAATTTTTATTAAAATGTAAAAATTTTTATACATCCACACCCACACCACACACACACACCACACACACACCACACACACACACAACACACACAACCCCACATTATAAAATAATATTATATATATATATATTAATATATATCATATATATATATATTAAATTTTATATATATTATAATATATATTTTATAAATTTTTTATACACAACCCATATATCATATATACATGCATATAAATTTATATATATAATATAATATATATTATATATATATATTATATATTTTATATATAAAAATATATATATATATAATTATGAGTGTCTGCATGTTTTTTTGAAACCCGTTTTTCAACTGCCAAAAAACCCTTTTTATTCCTGCGTTCAAAAACATCATCTTAATTTCATTATTCATCACAGAGTCTTGTGTTGATTAGGGATTCAATTTCATCTGATACACCATTTCTATTTGGGGCATGTCTGCGGAGGAGTTTTCAAAAATTTCGTTAGTAAAAGACTTGCTAAAACGTGGATAGTTTTCTGGCATAATGCAAGAAAGAAAGTGGTTTGTTTGATCACCTCACTTGCTTTCAAACACCCTTAGAGACACACATGCACACACACACAAAATTGTGTATATTTAAATAAAATTTTATTAATATTATAATTAATATATATATATATTTTGAAAATACTCACACGCACACACACTCAGACACACACACACGCAACAACACACACCACCACACACCCACACACCACCCCAATACATACACACACACACCCACACACCTCACCACTTAAAACCACACCCACCACATACACACATCACACACACCCCACACACACCACACATTACATAGAAAATATTTAAAAAATACTTTATACAATCCCAATAACACTATACTTTTTTGAAAATTGTGTATTATAATATAATATAATAAAAAATTTATATATTATATATATATATATTATATATATAAATGTGTGTATATATTGAAATAATAATATGTATATATATATATAATATAATATATTAATAATAATAATAATATTTATAATTATATTTATATTATATTATATTTTATATATATATATATTATTATAATATATGTTTGTTATTCTGTCCTGGGTAAGCCCCAAAAAAACTGCACCCTGGGGTTCCCTTGAACAAGGATAGCACCCCTATTACTCCCTATACCAGGGTTGCGGTGAAACTGTCGGCGCGGGGCAGTGGATATCTGGTGAAAACACCTTCATTCTATGTTAGGGTTTCACCAAATAATATTTGGCGTTTTTCAGTGTAACTTTTTTTTAAAAAGCGGAGATAGTTTTTCCCCTAGTTATTTGGGAGACTGGGGTTGAGAAGGACCCCTGGTGGTTTCCCACTCAACTTTTATTTTCTCCTAAAAAACCTCAAAACCAATATATATACGAAACGATAATTCATACCACATCGCCCCGTCGCGTGGGTTTATCAAGGGGCGCGTTGTAGTGGGCAACCAGGCTGACAATGTTAAAATCTCTGGAAGAAAAAGAAGTAAAAAAAACTGCCCAATTTAAAAAACACATTAAAAATCGGAACGTGGAAGTAAGGAAAATAAAAGAGATGGGAAATTACTACTGTCTAACGAAAGGGATAGATACAACTTAAAATACTAGGGGGGGGGAGAAATTGAAAAAAAAAAATTGGAAGTTTCAAAACTAAAAAAAACAAGACAGTTTCTTTTTTTCTAAAAAAGAAAAAGGGAAAATTTAGTCACGGATTTGCTATTTCTCACGAAAAAATGCAATGCACTAAGGGGTACACCCAATAAAGATCGCTTTTTAAAAAAGTCAGAAAATACAAGCAAAACCTCATAATTTAGTATTTTACAGCTACGCCCCAAACCAAATTTTGCAAGTGATGAAAAAAGGGAAATTTTTTTTTTTATAACTCTCCCCAAAGAACTTTGACAAAATCCCAAACGAGATGAAAAAAATTTCAGGGACCTCAACGCCAAATTGGAAAAAAATATCTAAAAAATGACACCTGTGGAAATTGGGCCTTGGAGATAAAAAAAAAAGAGGTAAAGTTTTTTTAAATCTGTATACAAATAATCTAGTTAAAACCCAAATACTTGTTCCAACACCCCCCCAAGACACTTTTTCACGTGGTTTTCACCAGAAAAAAAACACCAACCAATTGATACATTGTGCTGAACCAAAAATAAAGTTGCTAAAAAGCCAGACAAGCCCTGGTGCCACGCAACAGTGACCACAAACACTAATATCGGCTTAAATAAGACTCAAAAAGATGGACCGCCCCAACACACCTCTAAACCAACTACAAAACTTTGATAACAATTACAGAATTACAGTGTAAAAAAAATTTGAAATATCAATCAATTAAGAGATAAAAAACCAATATTTTGTGGGAAGAAGGAAAAAACCCTGCTGAGCACTGCTTAAGAAACTATCGCCAAAAAAAAAAGAAAAATTTCCCCCCGGGATATCGAAAAAACACTAGGGGAAATTTAAAAACAAGAAGATCCTAAAAAAAAGGGGTAAAATAATCCATTTGAAAAAAAATTTACAAAAAAAAAAAAATACAAAAATTCAAAGATTATTGCGACGATAAGGAAAAATTTTAATGAACTTCCAGAAATTGAAAACTGTTCATCAAAAGACCTAAAAAACCCTCTACCAAGGAGTCAAACATCACACAAAAATTTAAACCTACAATGGTACATAAAAACTGAAGAGGGATTGTTTTATGGATGGAAAAGAAGTAAAAGTAGATGGAAACAATATTGTTCCAACCTATAAAAAAAATAAGATCTAACAACCCATTAATTAGATCAATGCAAAGAAATGAACCACCGCCACTGCTAGACGAAGTTATAAAACCAAAGAAGTAAAAAAATAACAAGAGCCCCGGGAATGATGAAAAAAACGCAAATTAAAATTAAGAAGCTGGCGAAAGTGTTGAATACTTCTTCTACAAACCTGCCCTTACAAAAATAGGAATGAAAAAAATGGCCAGAAGACTGGGAAAATCAGTCCCATACATAAAAAAATGACGCACTCCTGCAACAATAATAGGGCAATTGCATTAAAGTCACAGCAGCAAAATTTTTTTTGAAAAAAAGTTGCTGAAGAAAGAAATTGAAGTTAAGAGAGGAAAAAGCAGACGAACAAGCAGGGTTTTCCCCCCCTGGAAAAAAGGGACCGGAAACCAGTTCTAAATTTTTGAAATTTATCATGAGAAAAACGAGAACTCAAAAAAACCTATACCGTTTTCATCGATTTTTGTAAAACTTTTGATACTGTTGTCAGATATCCTCTGGAAAAAACATGAACGATATGAAGTTTCCAAAAAAACACTCCAACTAATAAAACCATGTATGACCAAAAAGCAGCTGTAAAAACCACTTAGGGTTAACAGAATGGGTTCGAATAAAACAAGGAGGCGACAGGGTTGCTTTCCCGTTCCCCACCTCTTTAAAATATTCTGAAACAATTATGAGAGGCTCTAGAAATTTTGAAAAAACTGTGGATGTTGGAGGATACAAAAAACAAAACTGAGGTACGCCGATGATAAGTTTTTATTGCCGCGTATCACTGAATACAACAAAACTAGATAAAATTGAGAAACAAGCGAAAAGGGCTTTTTGGGTTGTTTTTTAATGCCAAGAAAAAATAAAATCAAAGATTTAAAGATAAACCGGCAATGAACAATGAAAATTTACAATCAATGGAATGATTTTGGAAAATGTGAAAGAGTTCACTTTCTTGGGGCTGTTTTAACTAATAATATAGATTCACCGGACTAAAAAGAAAATTCCCCTTGCCAAAAAAGCCCAATTGTCTCAAACATCTGGAAAGACCGAAGCATTACCTTAGGGGCAAAATGAGGTATTTAAACCCTTAGTTTTCCCAATTGCTCATATGGATTGATGTTTTGGGTGTGAAGTAGAAGACAAGAAAAAAATCAAAAGTTTTGAAATGTGGGGTTACGACGAATTGCGTATTAGCTGGACAAAAAGAAAACGAATGATGAAAAGCTTTTAGGAAAAATAAAATTGTAAAGACCGAGTTGGACATCTTGAAAAGGGAAATTAAAATTTATTTGGGCAGTAAAAGGGGGTAAAAGTCTTGAGAAAAAATTGCTGACAGGGAGGTGATAGGAAACAGAGGAAGAGGCAAAACCCAGACAAGACGAGCGCAATATCAAAAGATATTTGCGGGCGTCGATGGGACAGCGGAAAAAAAAAGCGTAAGATCGAGTTTAGTGGCGAAGGTGGTGGGGAGGGGCCCGGTGCTCAAATTGACATACCTTTTTATGAGATGTTTGGGTTTTATATTTATATATTTATATATATATATATATATATATATAATATTGTGTGTGTGTTTGTGTGTGTGTGTGTGTGTGGGTGTGTGTGTGGGTTTCATATATATCACAAGTATTAAAACTTTTATCTATCCATCTATATAAACGATAGATAAATAGATAAATATGTGTCTGCTATAAACACATATAAACCCCCCGCACACACACCAAAACCACACACACCACACCACCCACACATAACCCCCACAAAACGCACACTACACACACCCCCACACACACACACCCAAACCCCACACACACACCACCACCACATATTATATTATATATAATTATATAATTTTATATTATATTTAATATAATATATACATATTACTGTTGTGTGTCACACACACACAAAACCCCAAACCAACACACACACACACACACAACACCCCACCACCCCAAAAAACCCTATATATATATAACATATACATATATTTGTATATAATACAAAATATATATATATATATATAATTATTATATAATATATATATATATTTTTTTTTTTTTTTTTTTTTTTTTTTTTTTTTTTTTTTTTTTTTTTTTTTTTTTTTTTTTACGGTAGGTTCATGTTTGAGCCGCCGGGTCACAGCGTGATAAATTAATTGGTTTTCATGTTGTGATACTCTTGGATGAGTACGGGGGGGGTCCCAGTTCCTTACGAGATTGCCGGTGTTCCTTTAGTAACAGATTCTATTTTTTATCCCTTGGGACCACACTATTTGGGCTGTGGCCCCCCATGGTTTGTTTCAATCAGTAAGCCCAAGGAAAACGGGCGGCGGTGATGAACCCCCCCCACCAGTTTGCTCGTGAAGTCCCTTTAGCCCAGCTCTAAAATCCCCCTTTATAATTTAAATTTTTATAAAAATATATATATAATATTTTATATTTTTTAAAAAAATATAAAATATATAATATATAATTATTATGTTTTGGTGTGTGTGTATGGTGTATGTACACACACACACACAACACAAACCCCACACCACACACCACACCATATATCTATATTATTATATAATATATATAATATATATTAATATATATTTTTTTTTTTTTTTTTTTTTTTTTTTTTTTTTTTATTGTGTGTGTGTGTGTTGTTTTGTGTTTACAAATGTTTATATATTTTTTTTTTTTTCTTTCTTTTTCTTTTTTCTTTTTCCTTTTTTGTATATCTATAATTGCGGGAAAGGCGTTAACCCTTTTACACCCGCGGACCTCCCTTTTGTCTACAATGCTTATTTTGACCCCCAACCTAGGAATGGCCTTATAGTGATATGTATAACCCCATAAATATGCCTAAATAGGACCTTATAATACGTCCTCAAACAATCAAATCTTGTGGGTAACCGTTTATTTTCCAAATTAAATCTGTGTGGGAACAATTTCTCACACAGGTCGTACAGTACTCTCTTGCATAGGGCCTTCTTTTTGGAAAAGAAAAGGTGTGTTATACATTTTGGGACCTTTTATAAATAATATTAGGTCATTTCAGAGAAATTAAATTGAATTGGAATAGTAACTATAGTAAAGTTCATCTTCTTTGGGATTACCGGTGGGGGTTTTTGTAGATTTATTATTTTTTGTCTTATTTCGGGTTTGGTAAAAGGAAAACACGCTGTAAAATTTTCATTTGAGCAGAGTCTGATTTTTTTTCAAGTGTTTTGTACAAACGTTTAAAGTACACCCAAAATAAAAAGCTTATTTTATTGAAGAGCTATGTTGTGTTGTTAAAATATATATATATATATATATATTTTATATATATATTATAATATATATTATTAAAAAACTAATATATATATTTATATTTTATATATATATTATATAATATTAATTATATATATATATATATACTATATATTTAATTTTATATATATATATTATAATAAAATTTTAATAATATATTTATAATATGTAATATATTATAATATATATATATATATATTATTAATATATATATATATAATATTTTTTTGTGTGGGGTTGTGTGTGTGTGTGTGTGTGTGTGTGTGTGTTGGTTGGTGTGTTGTTGTTGTGTGTGGGGGTGTGTGTGTTTTGTGGTGGTGTGTGGGGTGTGTGGTTTTTATAATATATATATTTTATTATATATAATTTATGTATATATATATATATATATTTTTAAAAATTATTAAAATTATTATCCCAACACACCCCCACACACACAACCCACACACCCCCACACACACACACCCCACACCCACCCCACACCACACACCCCACAAACAAAAAAAACACGCCACACACAGGCCCCTATCTTCTAGCTTGAAGCAGGTACTGTTTGTAAAACCCGATGTTTGCAGATTCGTAAATTCGATTTCCTCGTAAAGTTCTTCCGCACCTTTTCCTTAACCCTCCCGGGATAGATGGTTGAAGGTATTCCCGGTTAACCCGAGAATTTTTTAATTTCGCCTAGAAGTTGAAATATAATTGTTGTAGTCAAAACGTAAAAAAAGGAAATTTTTTTTTATAGATAATTTTAAAAACACAAATTTAAAGGGAAAACATTCCAAAATTTTTTTGTTTTAATCGTGTAAGTAACGGAAAGAAAACACCCCCAAAACAGATCCTTTGGCCCCCCCAAAAACCCTCGAAGGTAGGCTCCGGGACGGGAGGGGACGTTCAGTTCCCCCCGCACACCGGGGAAACCGAATGTATCGCTCGACTTCTCCTTGCCTTCTGCAGCGCTGCCTCCGTTTTTTAATTTTCCCTGGACATGATGAAAGTTAGTCTCTGATTTTTTCATAAAAAATAAATTATATTCAGTAAATTCCCCGTCTTTTCTTAGTTAAAGGAAATTTTTTTTGCATTTTTTAAATCTATAGTGTTGTATTTATCTATGGAATGGAAAAAAAACCTGCATTCCTTTTCTTGGCCAAAAAAAAAAATTTGAATTTGAGAAAAAACCATAAAACTTTTCCCTTCTATGTAAGGCCCTTCCACATCTTATTCAAAACGAGTCTAAAACCCTGAGATTTAGAGAATCATTATAAAAATGTTTAAAAACAGCTATGTGTGATATCTTCATTCTAACGAAAGTTTTTACTGAAATTTTTTACCTTTATCAGCCATGGCCGGACGGAGGAGACATTCTGGGGAAATTCCTCTCCCCGATTAAAATGTACCCCGAGGCTCTAATGTATACCATGAGTTACCGTTCCCAAACCGGGTCTCGTCCATATTTTGTATAGTGGTTGCGTTTTGTTGAAACTGTTGAACACAAAAACAGGGGTAGTCTAAGGTTTTGCATTTAGGTGAAAAGGCTTTTTAAAAAAATATGTTTTTTGAATTATAATTTCCTCGACTCAGAGAGAATGCGCAGGAATTTTTTTTGCTTCATAAATTGCAAAAATTACCCCGAACAAGAGAAAGGAAATTTTTCAGAAAAACCCAAAGGGGGCATCCTTCACTGGGGCTTAAAGTTTAGGAAAAAACGGGAAGAGAAAGATTTTTCTCTTACCGGTGTCCAAAGTAATTTTTCCTTTTCTTTAAGGCTCGTTAAATAGCTGTTTGGGGTTTCCAGGGTGTATCATTGATACCAAATGAACTTTAAAAGCTTAATTCAGTGCAAAGTTTCAAAAAACAGATTTGCTGTTATTAAAATGTCAATTTTGAGCTTGAGTCATTATTTTATTTTTTTAAAGTAGTCATACCTTTTTTATACCTACTTTTTCTGTCCAAAATCGTTTCCCCCCTAAAAAAATTAGATTATTTTTTTGCTTTCGTATGAGGCATTTTTATGGAAAAAATAGGTAGGGAAAAATTTTGCGTTGCTTTCTTATTTTTAATGCACCATAGAAAAAATTTAAAGGGACTAAGTTGATATTCGCTTTCCCTCCCCCAAATTTTGTAAATTGCCCCCTTCAATATGAAAACTGAACAAAAACAGGATTTCCGGATTTCTGAACAAAGAATAAGAAAATAAAAGAAACTTGAATTCAAGAAAGAAAAATCGTTTCTCATATTTTGTGTAGTCACCTGAAATTTTTTCGCATAAAAGTCCTTCCGAGACGAAATTCAGGGACAGTTTTTAATTTTTTTAAATTTTCCCATAAACATAACATTATAATTAAATCCTTATTCCCCACAAGCAAACGAAAATACACTTTACGTCGTGAATTGATATAACCGACTGCCTCACGTAGAACGGCCGGGGGCTGGAAAAACTGCAATGACTGAGTTCATTTTTCCTGTCACAATGTCAACACGAGTTTCTGCGTGTGGTGTGCTATCTTCTAATCACACCACACGCACACATTTACAAACCACCCACAACACCACAACACACACACACAACACAACACACCCCACACCAACCACCCACGCACCACACACCCCACACACCAATATATAATATATATATATTATATATATATATATATAATATATTATATATATTATATATATTGGTTTGGGGTTTTTGGGTTGGGGTTGTGTTGCGTGTGGTGGTGTGTGTGTGTGGTGTGTGTGTTTTTGTGTGTGGTGTTGTTTTGTGTTGTGTGTGTGGGGTGTGGGTTGTGTGTGTTGGGGGGGGGGGGGGTATAAAAATATACACTTTGTACCAAAGATAAAAAGGAAGCGGCACATTTTTGTGCGTTGTTTGTGTGTGTGTGTGTATACTCACTAAATAGATATAAAAATATCCAATTTTTAATCAATTTACTTAAAAAGATTTTAGGAGATCCCCTAGGATACCTCTAGTCTAAACAGCAAAATCGTCAAAAATAAAATAGGCTTACAGTTCACTTTCTTTTAGCGTGATGTTTTCGACCCTCCGCGCTCGGCCCTTTAGAAGGCAACGTTGTTTCCTGGGCCAGCGAATCATAAGAAGAGCTGATCTCTGCTTCCTGTTTTCGGGACGCGGTTGTACACAGAGTCATCTTGCGGTGCTTTGCAGAATTTTGACGTTCCCCGGGGGTGTTTTAAAAATTAGAACAAGCTTTAATTCATGAAAAAGATTGTGACTTTTTTTTGTGTGGGAAAAAGTGTACACAAAAGTTGGCTTTAAAACAAAGACATGATTTTAAGTTGGTATTGATTTTTGTTACACAATCAATTTTTTAATAAAGCGAAGACGTTTAGTAAATTTGAGTTTTTGTGTTTAATCAAAAATATGGTCATGCAATTTTTTTGCTCACATTTTTTGGGAATTTTTGGGGGGCTGTTTAAATTTAAGTTCCGGGTTTTTTTTCTCAGCCCGCCCCCCATTTTAACGCAGCACAGGCTTCCCGGTCCCCAAAAGCAAAGAAAAAATTTCGTGATGGAAATCAATTCAGTTCACATTTTACCATTTTTTTACTGTGTATTTTCCCCGCTTTTTATCATCATTTTTTTTTCAACCAGACTTACAGCTAGGATGAAAACCATTTTAATATTGAATTATGATATGTGACTTGCTTAATGGTATCGAAATATTTCAGTGAGCTATGCCGTACTGGCCGTGATTGATCGTAATCCCTCACGAGCTTTGTAGTGATTTAGCTGGTCTGCAGATGGTTGACTGCACGAACAAGGCGCAGATGGAAACGAAGCTCAACATTAACTCGCCTGTACTAATCTGAAGGGGTTAAAAAGATGGCTGTGCGGACGTCAGTATACATGCATATATATATTTATTATTTAAAAAATTATATATAATTAATTTTATAATTTATATAATTATATAATATAATTATATATATATATATTTTGGGATATAAAAAATTATATATAATTTTATATATATATTATTATATAATTATAATATATATAAAATAATAATATATACACACACACACACCCCACACACACCACCAAAAAACACACACCAACAACACCAAAACATATATATATATATATATTATTATATATATATATATAATATATATATAAATTAATTATTATTTATTATATATATATATATATATTATATGTAATATATATATTTAATATATAATATATTAATAATATTATATTATTATATTATTGTGGTGTGTGTTTGTGTGTGTGTGTGGGGTTGGGGTGTTGTATGTCATATAAAATATTAATATATATATATTTTAATATTATATATATAACATATATATATATATAAAAAATATATTATTATTATATATATATATATAATTATTCATCAATAACGGTATGCTCATTTTTGGCCCGTGGACCCCCCACCATCCTTCGCACTAAACTCATCTTACGCTTTTCTTTCCACTTTTACCATCGACAAACCCGCAAAAATCTTTGAATTTTCGCCAGTCTTGTCTTCGGTTTTTCCTCCCTCGGGTTTCCACACCACCCCCGTCGCAAGTTTTTCTAAAAAACCTCATTTCAGACCAAAAAACTTTAATTTCTAATAATATATATATATATATATATATATAATATATTAATTATTATATATATTAATTAAAATGTGTGTGGTGTGTGTATGTATCTCTTCTCTCTCTCTCTCCTCCTCTCTCCTTTCTCTCTCTCTCTCTTCTCTCCTTCTTTTCTCTCTGTCTCCTCCCCTTTGCTCTTCTCTTCTCTTTCTCTCTTTTCTTTTCTCTCGCTCTTTTCTTCTGTCTTCTCTCTCTCTCTCCTCTTTTTCTCTC
>NW_023659691.1:0-2500 GCF_015228065.2 Penaeus monodon
TGTTTTTCATTAAACCCCCTATTGCTATTATTTGCTGGGAGCAAATTTTTAATGTTTTGTAAATTATTGTAGTAGCAGCCAAAAACGTGGAAAAAAAGCCAAATTGTAGGAAAAATTTTGTGATAGGTATTTTTTTTTCATTAAATTGGGGGATTTGGGTTTTTTCATTAATATTTAAGGGAAAGGGAAAAAAAACGGTTTTTAAAATTTAAATTCCCCTGGGTTTTCCCCTTGTAGTTACCCCCTTGTTAATCATGTTAAGGGTTTTCCCTCAATTTTTAGGGTTAAAATTTTTTTTGGTTACATCGGAAACCCCTTTTAAAAGGTTTCCCCAAATTTGATTTCCCGCTAATACCCCTGGGGCAAAAAATTTAGGAAATTTTTTTTTAAGGGTTTTATGGAGGGGAAAAACTTTAAAATATCTTTGCCCCCGGGTTTTGGTCCTTTTTCCCTTTCCCCGTAAAAAAGGGTAAAAAAAAAAACTGGAAAAAAATCACCAAAATTTGGTTTTTGGAAAATTTAAGGTTGGGGGTATGTTTTCGCAAAAATTTAAAAAAAACGAATTCTGGTTTTTCAGTCGGGGGTTTTTAAGGGGAAAACAATGGGCAAAAAATTTTTAATATTTTAATTTTTTAATTAAAAAACAGTCAGGGCCCCCTTTTGGTTCCCGAAAAAATTTTTTTCACTCGTCAAGGTTTAAAATTTTTCAATGAAAAATGTTTAAATTTATAAAAACAAAAAAAAAACGATATTTTTAAAAACAAAAAAAAAATCATTATTTTTAATGGCATTTGGGCCCAAATTTTTTTTCCCCGGGTTTTCGAAGTTAAAAAAGAAAAAAAAATAAAACGTTTTTATTTTCCAAAATTAAATTTTTTAGGGGGCTTTTTCCCTTTAAAACTAGTGTTTTCTTAAAAATTTTCTCCCCCTTTTCTTTTTCCCAACCCCAAAACTTTTTATCCTAAAAAATTTCTTGAAGGGTTTTCGTGCATCCCCATAAAAAAAAAAACTTAAAAGGAAAAAAAAATAAAAAAACCCCACTTGCATTAAATTTTTCAAGATAAAATTTAAATTTTATTTTTTTTCACTACCCGAAGAATTTTCAAAAAATCCTTTCCCCCGTCCTAAAAAGGTTTTATCTAAAAAATAAAAAAAAAGGGAATTTATTCCCTTTTTTTCCCGGGGGGAGAAAAAAAAATGAGGTGGGTGGGTTTTCTTTAATAAAGATTAATGAGGTACCCCCCTTAGTTGCCTGCCCCCCCTTTGCAAGGGGGGTTTTGGGGCCCTTTATTTTCTTTTTTTTGAGGGGGCTTGTTACGAGTCTGTGCGGAAAAAAAAAATGGTTTTGACCCAAAGTTTATGGGTTTTTTGTTGGGGGTGGGGGGGTTTGGGGTGTGTGTGGGGGGGGTGGGGTGGTGTGTTGTTTTGTTTTGGGGGGTGTTTTTTGGGGTGGGGGTGTGTTGGGGTTTTGTGTGTGGTGTATGTTTTATAATATAAAAAATATTTTTATTTATATATATATATAATATATATATATATATATATATACATATATATGTTATAAATATAAATATGTATATATATACATATATATGTATATAAATATATATATTTTATATATATAAAATATATTTTAATATATATATATATTTTGTGTGTGTGTGTGTGTGTGTGTGTGGTGTGTGTGTGTGTGTGTGTGTGTGTGCGTGTGGGGTGTTGTGTGTGTGTGTGTGTGTTTATATATTTTCATAAACATACATGTGTGTATGTTTATGTCTGAGTATGGAGTGAATATATATATATATATATATATATATATATATATATATATATATATATATATATGTATATATATATTTAAAAAACATACATACATACCACAAACACACATACACACACCACCACATTTTATATATAAAATATTATATATATATATATAAAATATATATATATTATAAAATAATATATAATGCCATATATATATGTGTGTGTGTGTATATATGTATCTATATGTTTATATATTTTCATATACATACATACAGATGTGTGTATGTTGATGTTTGAGTATGTGTGAATATATATATATATATAAAATATATATTATATAATAATATATATATATAAAATAATATTAAATTTTATATATATATATATATATGCGTGTGTGTGTGTATGGTATGTGTGTGTGTGTATGTTAATATATACATATATACACAACACATACATACATACATATCTATCTATCTATCTATCTATCTCTCTCTCTCTCTCTCCTCTCTCTCTCTCTCTCTCTATATATATAAAATATATTATATATATATTATATATATATATATATATATATATATATATATATATAATATATATATATGTATATATATACATATATATATATATGTATAATATATATATATATATATATATTATTATATATAAATGTATATATTATATGTATGTAATCTATATGTTTACATATTTTTCATATTCTACTACAGATTGT
>NW_023659691.1:7500-10000 GCF_015228065.2 Penaeus monodon
GGGTTTTTAAAGGGGTTCGGGATGCAGTGGAGGGCCCCGCAGTGTCCTACGTGTCTCACTGTCCCCTGGTTTTTAAACAACAATTTGCTAGGTCCGCCGTTTTTTCCCTTTTGAACCATTTGGTTTTCTACCGCACAGTCACCCGGGTTTAGTCTTTGAATGCGTAGGTAGAGAACCCCTACATTTACCTCCTGTCTTGGGGCCCACGCACAAAAGAAAAGGGGAAAAAACTCGGGGGCCCCGCACTGACTTGGGCTGGCTTACCCATTAAATGAAAATTCGGGGAATTTCCCTTCCCCAAGGGAAAACTTCCCGTATCTAGGTTCGTTTCCCAAAAATTATCAAAAACCAATCGCCGCATGCGGGGGATGGGTAAAACCCTTTGCACCACACACACAATAATATATATATATATACAAATGTATAAATGTGTGTGTGTGTGTGTGTTGTGTGTGTGTGTGGGGTGTGTGTGTTGTGTTTTGGGGGGTGTGTGTGTGTGTGTGGGTGTGTGTGTGTGTACACATACATAAAATTATAATATTTTTTGAACACAAAAAGACGTTTTAACAGTTTACACAAAACTTTTTTTTATCTTTTTCCCCCAGTTTTTTGACAAAAAAAACCTGTTATAAAAATTATCGTCTATGGCATATGGAACAAAATTTTAAAATTTTTGCACCCACACTCCATAAACATTTTTTTAACCAAAAATTTTTTTTTTTTAAAAAAAAAAACCTTGCTGGGCATGCCTTCGTTAAAACTTTTCAACAATCTAGGTTTTTTTTTTTTTTTTTTATACTCTTACTCTGGTTTTCCCTTTTTGGAAAATATTTCAGACACCAATGAGGATATCATGCCGGGAAATTTACCGGCTACGTTCCATTCGTTGTTTTTTTTTTAATACAAAATTTTTTTATTTTAGTTTTTTAATTTTAGTGTTTTCCAGCTCGCGCGTTCAGTCGGGAACCGGTCCCACAAAAGCTTTTGGGTTTTAGGGTATCAAGTGGCGAGGGGACCAAGTTTTAATTACGTTAAATCAAGTTTTTAGGAGAAAATTTGAAATAAGGGATTTGAACGTACACAAATGTAGAAAAGAGGGGTTTCCATAAAGGTAGCTTCGGTGGGGGGGGTTTCATTACACCAAAAAGGTTTTAAAATTTTTCCCCTGCTGGGGTTGCCCTACCTATCTCACATGTTTCCCCTTTACGTGATTTTGGGTTGCTGTTAATATTAATTAACCCTGACATTTTAATTGTGTCAGTAAAAAAAAATATCGATTTTAAAAAACCCATTACAAAAATATATACTGAAAATCCAAAGAATGGAAAAAAAAACAGGGGCCCCAAACCCTTTATCAGTGGCCAATAGGATAAAAGAAAACACCCGGGTTTGGAACCCTAAAGCTATGCTGGGTGATACTGTGGGTGCCCTAGTTTAGGAAGCCCCCCAAAAATTGGTGGTTTTCCCCCTAGAGTTAAAGTCGCCCCCGCAAAAAAGCCGTAATTCGGGGCGATATTGAAAATGTTATAGTAATTTTTTTCTTTTTTTTTTGAGGTTTTTGATGTGGCCCATCAATCTTTTGAAGCAAATGTTATCTGTTTTTCTGTTTTTATAGATATCTTTTTTGCCCCTTTTAAGGGTTTCGTTTTTTAGTTCCCATTTTTTTTTCCGTTTGTTTTGGGCTTTTAATATTTACTTCGGTTTCGTTTTTTTTTTCTTTTGTTAATTTTATTTAAAAAATTGTAAGGGCCATCGAACCCAAAAAATTTTAAAGAAATTTTTAGATCTTTCCCCATCGTAAATAAGAACCCGACACTCGGGCCAAAAATTTTTTACTCCCGAAAGTGTCAGGGAAACCTGGTTTTCCATTTTTAGTTTTAAACTTTTACTAATTATATTTTAGTGGATTTTTCTTACTTTTGTTCTGCTTTATTTTTACTATTACTTTAGTTTTGTTTTATTATTTCTATTATTATTATTTTGTTTTTACATGTTTTATTTTTCAGTTTGGTTTTTGGGTTTAGTTTTTTTTGCTTTAGTTTTTACCCCAATTTAGCCATTTTTCAGGGTTTTTTCAAATTTAAAAAATGTAATTAAATTTTTTTCCCGTAAATTTCCCTCTTCCCCTACTTAAAAGGGCCCAAGATCTTGCTAATTTGTGAATAACCCACAATAAAAAATTTTCAGGATATCGGGATATTTGCTTGAAGTTTCAAGCCCCTAACACACGTGGCGGATTTAAACTTCCCCCAAAAAACGAATGTTTAGCCCCAAATATTATATGCACCCTTGTGTCTGGGCAAAACAATCTCACTCTGATTATTAAGGAAAAATTGTTAATGGAAATCAGGTATCATCATTTTATTTTGACACCCAAATTGGAAGAAAGTCATTTTAGGGATATCATGCCAAACCGCTTGAAATTTTCCCCCTTTTCAGAGTACAATTTTCAAATCATTCGAATTCAGATGAAGTGCCAAAGAGTTTAGGGCTGGACCGC
>NW_023659691.1:12500-15000 GCF_015228065.2 Penaeus monodon
CCCTCCAGGGTGTACCCATAGCCTCTCCAGTGATTTCACCCGGGGTAGCGGGGTGACACGGGGATGAGGTATCATGGCTTTGAGCTGAAGATGCTTTGGCTTTTTGTCTTTATGCTGTATACGCTCCTACCGATGTACAAAAAAAACGATGTGAAAGAGGCTTTCTACGCCAAACTCGCATCTGGGCGGGACGATGCCCCCGGCGAGACATTCGCAGTTTGGGCGATTCAATGCGGTATGGCTGTGACCGGCTGGCTAGAGATGTCTTTGGGCCCCCATGGCTGGGGAGCTGATCCCAGCGCGAAAATAGCCCCTTCTCCGGATTTGCTGGCCCCCAGAAATGAGGACTCTGGCTCCGGGGTCCCAGCGCCCCAAACTCGCACGCGGGACTTGGTACAGCGATACGGAAATGTGGCCAAGGAGACGACCACATTTTTGTCGCACGCGAGGAGGACCCTCCAGAACGGCGGGTTCCCGAGTGCTGAGTTCTGTGGCCCCGCCCAAGGCTGCTTGTGGCTACCCTGCGGGCCATTCAAAACTCCCCCTCCCCCCAGGGCCCCCCTAAGGGTTTTACTTGGACAGACTAAGGGGGGGAGTGTGCCCGTGGGTTTTGCCACGGCAGTCTTGACCGATTTCGGAAACCCGCAACCTGACGGGTCCGTTCCCGTGGGGGTCCCTTTAAGCGGTAACACCGAAGAGCCAGGACCCTTGGCGACGCCCAAGGGCAAAACAAAAACCATCTCCCTGGAGACATTTGAGGCCCCAAGCGTTCGCGGGTTGGCTGAATGGGAAAAAGTCTTGGTCGTTTCCCTGGTGTTAGGGCCCGGGCACTGTGAGAAGGGGCAAGGAAAGTTTATCAGGGAAACTTGCTGAGGAGGGCGAAGGCCCTTTCTTTGGGAAATACCTTTGCCCTGCCTACAAGCCCCGAGAAAAATGAACCCCAAGCCCTCCCCAAAAAGATGACCAGTCCCATCAGCGGATGGAGGATCTTCAGATCAGGTTGGGTTCGTAACGTTGGGGCTGAGTATTTTGAACAGTTGTACCCGGGGACCCCCCCAACAGTTAGCTTTGGGTGAAGCGATTTCAGTGCCCGTGCCGGCCCACCCCTCAGCGAGGAACCTCCTACCCCCAAAAGAGGTTAGGCTGGCAATTTCCAAAAGGAGAGTGGGAAAGCTGCAGGGATATGTGATATCCCTGCGAATGCTAAAAGGTGGGGGTGAACCTATGGCTGGGGCCGCATAAGTCCTGGCTGCCCTTTTGGGAGTCTGGTACCATTCCCCTGACCCGCGGGGGCTGGTCTCCTCTCTGGAAGGGAAAGGGGGCGAGGGACTGTAGCAACTACCGTGGCATTACACGCTCAGCATACCAGCAAGGTTCCGTCACATTTTCTGAAAGGATTCGAACCCCCCTACTGAGGGACCAGAGACGGAGCAGTCTGGATTTATCCTGGCAAGTCCCCAATAGACCGATACTAGCGCTTTTAGTAAATTTTGGAACGCCGTCGTGGTTTTTTCGGGGTGCTTTCAGCCCAATGACTCAAGAAGGGTTTTACTCGGGCATGGGGAAACGCTATGGGAGATCCTGAGGCTCAGGGAATTCCGACACGGGTTTTTGGCCTGTAGCAAGCCTCTATATGTACTGAAGTGCTGTAAAGTGGGTGGGGGTTTTGTCGAAATTTTCCTGTAATTCAGGGGTAGGGAAAGGGTGTGTCTTGCACCCCACTTTTTTAAAAACTTTTATGGGGCTGGATAATGGGCAGAGCTATAGCCAAAGTCAGTGCGGGGAAAAACTAGGCAATATTAAGTCCGGGCCTTGACTTTTCCACGATGTTGCCATCCTATCTGAGTCCTTTGGGGCACTTTTGGGGGCTCTTGAGCATTTAGCAATGAGGCGAAGCCCCTAGGGTAGAGGTCTCCTGGGCCAAAAAACCCAAATTCAGGGCTTGGGGGCTGTTAAGGGGGAACCCCTTTAGCGACCAGCTTGCGGCCGAGGACGTTGAAGTCACAGAAAGTTTTTAATACCTTGGTGGTAGTCCAATCTTGGGTTGTCAGACCCGGAATCAGTAGAGATTTGGGCTGGAAAGGAGCCCGAACTCGATCAACAAGAGCGTTGGAGATGTCGGTACCTATGCAGAAGGACCAAGCTGGTTCTTCAAGGCCTTTATACTTCCCCGTTTTGCTCTATGGAGCGAAACCCGGGCGCTATCCCGTGCCTTGGAGTCTCGCCTTGATGCCTTTTGTAACAAGTCCCTTCGCCGGATCATGGGTTTAAATTGGGAGGACCACGGTCCCCAACCCGGGGGTTACACCGTGGGCTGCATGGGGGCTTTACTTGCAAAACCGGGATCGCCCAAATAGGCTATATGGACCTGGCCTCCTAGGCGACCCTGACCCCCAGGTTTTTCTCTGCGAGACAACCTGGGGGAGGAGACCTGGGGAGCCAGGAGATCATGGCTTGGGGAGCTCGACGAGACTGTCGGAGGAAATAGGATGGGCCGGGG
>NW_023659691.1:17500-20785 GCF_015228065.2 Penaeus monodon
TGCAAAAGGGCCCAAGCTGCGGTCTTCAAGGCCTTGATACTTCCATTTTTGCTCTATGGAAGCAAAAACCTGGACGCTACCATGCCTTTGGAGTTGCCTTGATCCCTTTTTGTAACAAGTTCCTTCGGGGGGGATCAGGGGTAAGTGGCAGGACCACGTGTCAACCCGGGGTTACACCGTGAGACTGGCATGGGACCTGTTACTGATAACCGGGATCGCCAACCAGGCATTGGCCACCAGCTCCCCTCCCTAGGACGACCCTGCCCACGGGTTTTTCCTCTGCGAGACAACCCGGGTGGAGGGACCGTGGGACGCCCTAGGAGATCAGGCTTGGCGTCGACGAGACCTGTCGCGAGGAATAGAAGGGGCCGTGTGCCTGCCTGGAGATCCCCTCGAGGGTCCTCGTGGCTGGAGGAAGGGTGGAGCGCCATGGCCCCGTCGGAGTTAGCCCCTTTATGATGATGATGATGAATGTATTAAGGATATATATTTATATTATTTATATATTTGTACACACACACACACATGTGTTTATATTGTTGGTGGTTTTTGTGTGGTGTGTGTGTGTTATGCGTGTGTGTGTTGTGTTGTTGTGGGTGTGTGTGTGTGTTGTGGTGTGTGTTTTGGGGTGTGTGTGTTTGGGGGGGTGTGTGTGTGTGTTGCATGTATGTATTATGTAGTATGTTGTATACACACAAAACATCACACGGATAAACAAGCATACACACACAAAAATAAACACAACACAAAATATTAATAATATATAATTATATATATATAAATTTAATTAAATATGTTGTTTTTGATGTTGTTTGTATACACACAAACAAAACACGGATACAAACAAGCAACACACACAAACAAAACACACACCCCCCACATTAATATATATATAAAATAAATATTTATTAAATTATTGTATGTTAAAAATTAAAAACCACACACACACACCACACACACATTATATATATAATAAAATTTTATATATTATATTAAAATTTTTTTTAATATATATATTACATATTGTGTATAAATTATTATAGATATAAAATATAATATAGAGATTTATTTTAAAATAATTAATATATTTAGTAAATTTTTATGTATATAGTTATATATATTATATATATATATATATAATTATATATATATATAATATTACACAAAGACACACACAAACACAACCTCCCCACAACAAACGGGGACACTACCCCACCACCCCCACCAACCACCCCCACCCCAACACCACCCCCAAAACCCCCAAACACCCCCATTTCCACACCAGATTTTCTACCCGCGCCGCGGCAGCCCCCAAGCCCCCATGCTTTCTTCTCAATGCATTCGCGTGTTGATCCCCAACTTTAGCGAGGTGCGTGACGATTCGCCGGGAGACTAACGAGCGGTTCGGGGGTTTTATTGACGTGGGGAGGCTACAGCGCTTTGGATCGACTCAGATTTTGGTCTGCGTGACGAGAGATCCCGGAGCGTATACCGCGCAAAGATAGGGTATTGGTTAGGTAAAATTTTTATGAAAGACGAGGCTAAAGGGAGGGACAGGAAGGGGCAGGGATATAAAAAAGAATTGAAGTAGAGAGAGCGAAGAGAGAAAAAAGGGGGAGATCAGAAATTATTTTAACTAAATTTGTTTTATTTTGGCCCAATTTCCCTTTAGAACAAATAAAAATATTTTTTTAATTATTATTTAAAAAAAGCCACACATAATGTATACAAATTTAATATATATATATATTATATATAATATATATATATATTATTTTAAAATATGGTGTGTGTGTGGGTGTGTTGTGTGTGTGTGTTGTGTGGTGGTGTGTGTGTGGTGTGTAATATATGTAGATGATATATAAAATATTTTAAAATTACACACACACACACCACAACACGCACACACACACGCACACCCCCACACACACAAAAACCACACAAACACGCAACAACACGCCACACACACACACACACAAAAACAAACAAAAATCCACACACACACCACACACACACACACACACACAACACATACACACACACACACACACACACACACAAACCCCACACCACACCACACACAACACATCAACACCACCCAAAACACAACACACCCAACACATATATATATATATATATTTAATATATATATATTAATATATTTTTATTGTATATCATATAATATATATTATAGTAACATATATATTTTTATATATTAATATTAATATATATATATATAGACGTACCATAACATAACATACACACACAGGGCACTACACACAACACACAAACAACACACACACACACACAACACACACACACACACACACACATACACACACCAAACACACCCCCACATACAGACCATACACATAACATACACATACACATACAAATACATATCACACAGGGACAAAAATATATATATATTTTATATATATATATATATATATATATATAATATAATATATATATATGTATATATAAATGTTGTGTGTGGTGTGTGGTTGGATATATTTATATATATATATATATAATATATAATATTATTATATAATATTGTGTGTGTGTGTGTGTGTGTGTGGGTGTGTGTGGTTGTTTGGTGTGTGTGGTGTGTGTGTGTGTGGGTTTTTAGTGTGGTAAAAGTATTATTTTAAAATATATTATATTAAAATATATATGTATAATATATATATATATATATTATTACATATTTATATATAAATATATATATATATATTATTATTATATCACATACAACATATAATACATGAAGACATATTATATATATATATATATATATATTATATTATAATATATTATATTATATATATATATATAAAATATATATATTTTATGTTGTATGTATATATATTTTGATGTTTATATATGTATACTAATACAATATACATATAATATGGTGTTATGTGTGTGCGAGTGTATATATATATTAAAATCTATATAATAATATATATATATATATATATATGTGTGTTGTGTGTGTTTGGGGGTGTGGTGTTGTTGGTGTGTGTGTTGTGTGTGTGGGGTGGGTGTGTGGCCCTGTGTGTGTATGTTGTGTGTGTTTGTGTTTTTGGGGTATGTGTGTGTGTGTGCGTGTGTGTGGTGTGGTTTTTGGTATGTGTTGGTGTGTGTGTGTGTGTGTGTGTGTGGTGTGTTGTTTGTGTGGTGTGTGTGGGTGTGGTGTGTGTTTCTGTGTATATAAATGATTATAATTTTATTTATAAACATTATGGAAAATTTTTATGCTTACATAGATTATTATGT
>NW_023659692.1:0-20784 GCF_015228065.2 Penaeus monodon
GTCATCTTCGGACAATGGTTGGTTCAACCCTGTTTTTTTTTTTTTTTTTCTGAGCCTTTATTTACCACCGCTGTTTCTTCGCTAAACGTTTAAACAAAACTGTATCTTTATGCATTTAGAAGCCAGTGAATCTTTGTGTTGTTTAATTTATAAAAAGTGGGAAAAATAAGAAACTTTGCAACTTTTTGTATCGTAGAATATAAAGAAAGAGGAGATAAATAGAAGTTTTATAAGGAGAAAAAAGGACAATGCGGATGATACAAAATGGCTAGTTCCGGTACATATTCCTTACACTTCATCCGTTTCCAGGTTGCATCGTGTAAATAAGTAATTAGGGAATCAGCATAAATATCTTATTATAACCTTTGGTTTTTATATGGAAGAGCTTGGTCATGCACATCTCGCTAGTACCCACATTGTACAGCAACCTTGAGATGGGAGGTCTGACAGAACCTGCTGCCTGTTGCATTTCCAAAACAAACACCGTCGTGACGGCAACATTTTCCTCGTGTCTTTCGAGTTTTGTATACATCATTTGACATAAAAAAAAAAAAAAAAAAAAAAAAAAAAAAAAAAAAATAATATATATATATATATATATATATATATATATTATATATATATATATATATATATATATATATAATTGATAATAATAATAATAATAATAATAATATAATACAATATGATATAATAATAATTTTAAAAAGTCGCATATTTCATTATAGCAGTGTTTTGATTTACCTTAAAACTTTACTTAACCTAATGAGTACTGATATAACACTGAAGTAAATGGTCGGTGATACGTTTTCATACTAACTCCGAACTTGTATGGTACATACCAAAATACCAAATGGAAAAGTACCAGGTAGTGAAATACTTCAAGTTGATCATTATTAACAGGCAAGAGTTGATGATTGTCATTAGTCTACTTAAAAGGCAGGGTATTTCAGCGACAATAAAAATACGGGACATCTTAGTAACAAAAAACGTGAAAACCGTTACTGATTAAATCAATGATCTGTTTTTAACTCATTCGTAGCATACACCATTAAGCCCCTTCTTGGATGTACCAATGTAAGCTAATTTACACATCAGCGAGAGAGCGTCTACTCTTCGATTTAAGATGTTATATCTTTGTACCACTGTTGTGCTTCGTCATTCCATTAATGTATAAATAATCAGCTAAGAGAGTCATTTACATTAATGTGTACAACAGAAATGCAAAAAGTGCAGTTTGTGACTTTATTTATTTATTTTTTATTGGTTTCTCAAGATCCAATATCGTTATTAATATCAGCATTGTATATACAGTAATTCAATATATACTATAAGAAATCTAGGCAAAATTAGAAGTGGTGATAGTCTCGCCTAACCCTTTCTTAACAGATCAGTTACAAAAAGTTGACCGTCTTAGAATAGTATGCCTATCATAGTTTCACAATGGCCGACCAGAGCCTAAATAAATCCAACACCGTTTGTAGTCGTGGCTAACTACAGTTTTCTCACGGCAGAGAAGGATAAGTAATACAAGTAGTGACAATTCTGCATTTTTTCTATACAAATTACATATATATTATATATAGATATATATATATATATATATTATATATATATATATAATATATATATTATATGTATATATATATTATATATATATATATATATAATATATATATATATATATATATATATATAACACAAGAGGTGAGGATCACAGAACGAGGAATAACCAATCACGAGCAGTCACCCCTCACGTGGATCAAAGGGCGTGGCTCGCCTGGTGATGACAAGCAGCTGTCTGCTCGCGTGACCCTAGCATGTGCTCACCTGGCGAATGCGAGCGTGATCATTGCTTATTACTGCGGTGGTTCGAGCAAACTAGCGTCCAAGCGGTTTACAATACTCCCCCGTCAGCGAAGATGCCCATGGTATGTGAGGGGGGCGGCCCGCCCTGGAGAACGTACTAGAGGGAGGTCCGTCGTCCTGAAGATATTGTGGCTTTAGGCAATCTATCGAGGTCCAATATCGTTGGCGCCTTTAATCCGCAGCAGCAATGCTTTCTCCTTCCTCTCGTTGACTTCGTATGGGCGAGAGTAGGGAGGGTAAGTGAGGCATGTGGGCGTCAGTACAGAGGAAAACATACTCTGTTGTACATGGATCTTTGGGGACTTAATGGTGTTCGGGGGCCTGTAGGTCTATTTGCAGGGGCAAACTTCCCACGATGTGTCGTAGTCTGGCGATGTCATCGCTGGATGGAGCATTACAGAAGAATTCGCCAGGGACCACAGGGGGTCGCTGAAAACCATCTCTGCTGGGAAACATGAAGCCCTTCCTTTGAAGTCACTTGATGGCCGAGAAGGACCAGGTAAGTTGCGAAAACCACATTAAGTTCCTACATCGAGACATCAGGGCAGCTTTCAGGGTTCTGTAGAAACTCTCCACCATGCTGTTAGCTTCCGGGTTGTAGGCCGTTGTGTGATGGATGGAGGTGCCCAATAGCTGCCCCAGGGACATCCAGAGCTGTGAAGTGAAAAGCGTGCCTTGGTCGGACGTGATGTGGGTAGGGATGCTGAATCTCAAAATCCACCCAGAGAGCAGAGCGGTGGCGCAGGTGGAACTGGCGTTGGACATATAGGAATAGCTTCAGGCCATCTAGTTGGACGGCCCACTATGGTGAAGAGGTAGCGATGTCCTTCTGATAGTGGTAGGGGACCCATTATATCAACATGGATGTGTGTGAAGCGCCTCTTCGGCTGGTGGAAGGATCTGGGGCCCATTTCGGTGTGTAGCTGAATTTTGGAGGTTTGACAGGCGGTGCAGTATCGAACCCAGTCCTTTGCATCTCTGGAGATGTGCCAAACAAATTTCTGCTTCAGAAGGCGTGCTGTCGCTTATCAAGAGGGATGGAACAAGCTGTGGATGAGGCTGAAAATGTGACGACGGAGGGAGGCTGGAATCCGCAAGTGGTACCTGCTTCATCCACAGAGACGTCCTTCCATTTGAGGGAAGTAATGAATGTACGGCAAGCTGATATCTTGGGGTCCTGTTGCTGCCCTTTAGCGAGTTGGTTGCAGTTGAGCCCTAAATGAACTGCATCAATGGAAACTCTGGAGAGGGCGACGGCTACAGGATTCTTCCTGCACGGCAGGTGTTGAATGGAGCAGTTGAACACGGCGATGGCAGAGAGATGATGGCACTGGCAGAGGGACCATGCGTCAGCATGTCTTGCCAAAGGATGCAAAGCAAGTTGCCAGCTGTCTTACTGTTCTGTCGGCTGCTGGAGGGAGACTTGCCAGAGCCTTCATCTCGATCAAGGCATCGTAAGGTCTCTGGTCGCCCAGGGCCTGCTTGGCGAGCTGGAGGAGCTGTGTCACTCGCGCTGCTGCTGATGAAGTGAAGCGCTGCAGGAAAGTTTTGAGGTCATCGTAATTGATGGTAGTGTCGCCCTTGGATACCAACCACTCTGAGATGCGGGGAAAAATTCTATCTGGAAGGGCCGCGAGGATGTGGTCGGCCTGGGTAGTGGGGTTAGTCACCCACTTCTTCAGGCGGAATTGCACTTCAGCTCACCGGAACCAGATGGGAGCGTCGATCACTGAGAAGTGGGGAGCTTGACTTGCATTGCTGTGGCTGGAGGGTTTGGTTGTTGATGTATCGTCATCGGATGGCATGCTGATTTTTTTTTTTTTTTTTTTTTTTTTTACACAAGTTAGGCATAAATGTACACAAGAGGTGAGGATCACAGAACAAGGAATAACCAATCACGAGTGGCCACCTCTTGCATGATCAAGTGGCGTGGCTTGCCTGACGAATAACGAGCAGCCGTCTGCTCGTGTGACCCGAGCGTGTGACTCGCCTGACGAATGGCGAGCGGCCACCCACTCGCGTGATCATTGCTTATTACTGCGGGGTCGAGCAAACTAGCGACCAAGCGGTTATACCTTTAAGAGCAAGTGTGTCCTATCGTGCAGCGTGTGGAACCTCTAGATGGTGATTCAGAATATCCTGGTTAATAATGCTTTATTAACGAACACTAGCTGTTTCAATGAGACATATTTCCAGCATTCATGTATGAAGAAAAATAGGTACGGAAACGAGAGGAAATGCATTATTTTGTTACATATTACTAGTAGAGGTAAGAAATGATGTGGAGTACGCTGAGACAAATCTCATTGAACTAAAGTGATTTAAAGATAGATATTTCTATGAATTTATGTGATATACTGTGCACATACACATATGCATATGAAAACTGAAATTATGTAACAAAATTCTGTCAGCTCTCATAGTGTAGTGGTTATCACGTCTGCTTTACACGCAGAAGGTCCCAGGTTCGAGCCCTGGTGGGAGCAATGATAATTTTAATCAGTTTATGAGTTAAACAAGGGCAAGAAAAAGCAAAGCTAAATTCAAAGAGACTCAGCAATCCAAACCGAAATGTAAATTTGGAAAGATTTCACGGTTTACAGAAATCAAATATCTCGTTAACTTAAGATCTACTGTCTTCGTCATTTATTTTACAGTAGAGAAAGGGGAGAGTGGAAGCAGGAAAGTTAAGAAAGAGAGAGGAGAGAGAACCAAAATGTTATGTACATACAGTGAATATTCCGTCTGTCATACTACATTCAAGACCTGTTTCCTCTCGGGGAAATGGTTAAGAACAACAGTTTTGAAGTGACACTTCATTATTCAAGACCAAAATAGTAGAATCTTAAAATGTTCTTTTCTCGCCTTATTGTTACTTACATTGTAATACATTATATCCATTATTTATTCTTGTGTTACATGGAGACCTATGGACTAATCTGAAACCTCCTTTACATAGTAGTCAGCCTTTTCTAGGTCAAGGACAGCCTCAAAGACAATATAGTTCGTGGGTTTTTCTTTTCAAAATTATTTGTTTAATTACCAGGCCCATCCCAGCATAAGCCAACAGTGTATCCACAGTAATACAACCTCTTCAGTAATAACCAGAAGACTGTAGTCATTATTATTTTACATATTACTATTTGTACTGATTTTATTACTATACTACTAACTACTGCTACTACTATTAATTATGATGATGGTGATGTTGTCATTGCTATTTCCACGAAACCGCTAGACTGGATTTTAAAAACCGTTAGATATAAGAATACAAGCTCCTCTGTTTCCGCTAAGAGACAAAAGTAAAACATCAAAATCCCGCTAGATCATAAATCAAAAACTTTAGATCTAACGGGAAAATCGCTACAATAGCAACACTGCTTGGGAATACCTGTTTCTTACACCCGGAATATTAGCTGACTCATCAAAAGAGACTTAACGGAATTGCCATAGATTCCGGCCTACTTTCAATAAGTCTTTCTGACGTGAATTACTCTGTTGCTATAAGTAATAGAAGCATTTTTTAGTGTCAGATAAATGGTGCAGCTCTCAAGGCTTGAGTTTTTGTTTGTTTCTGGGGTAATATAATTGGTTTGCCTCGGTTCATGAAAAAACTAGTTACCTTTTATTACATTAACGATATTCAGTCTCAGCTGTCTTACATTTTTTCTATGTGAATCTCTCTAATGTGTGTGTGTGTGTGTCTGCATAGATATGTGTACATATATATATTATTATATATATATATATATGATTATTATATATATCTTCTTTTAACGGTAGGTTCATGTCTGAACCGCCGTGGTCACAGCATGATACTTAATTGTAGTTTTTCATGTTGTGATGCTCTTGAGTGGTACGTGGTAGGGTCCCCAGTTCCTTTCCACGGAAGTGCCGTGTTACCTTTTTAGTAATCATTCTTTCTATTTTATCCGGGCTTGGGACCAGCACTGACTTGGCTGGCTTGGCCACCCAGTGGCTAGGTAGGCAATCGAGTGAAGTTCCTAGCCCAAGGGAACAACGCGCCGGCCGGTGACTCGAACCCTCAACTCAATTGCCGTCGTGACAGTTTTAGTTCGACCTTTTACTATTCGCCACCGGGCCTTGACGATCATGGGCTTCCCTGGATTTTTCTTGGCAATTTAGAGCGTGGTTTTTCCATTGCTTCCGCCCGGTGGTTTTTTTTTCGACTCAAACCCTCTCTATTTACCCGGCACTTGACTTTGGCTGGGTTATCACCAAGCGGCTAGCAGGCAATCGAAGTGAAGTCCTTGCCCAAAGGGGAAAACGCGCCGGCCGGTGACTCGAACCCTCGAACTCCAATTGCCGTCTGACGTTTTTTAGTTCCGGCCCTAACCATTCGGGCCACCGCGGCCCTATATAAATTTTAAAATATCTTTATTCCTTCTATATGGGTCGTCATGATTAGGTTCTGGCAGAATCATTTCAAGTCGGGTTTGGGCCCTTTGTGACGCCACCTCTCTATTAACCGGGCTTGGGACCGGCCCCTGACTTGTTCCACCCGTGGTCGTAAAGGGATCGAAATGAAGTTCCTTGGCCAAGAACAACGCGCTGGCCGGTGACTCAACCCTCTACTCGATTAGCGTCGTGACAGTCTTGAGTCCGTGCGTAACCACTCGGCCACCGCAGCCCAAATACATATACATATCATCATACTATATATACATATATATATTTATGCTATTATATGATGTTATATATATATAATATATTATATATATATATATATACATATTTATATATAAATATGTATTTTTTTCCTGGGTAAGACAATAAACTGCACCCTGGGGTCCCTTGAACAAGGATACCCCCCTATTCTCCTATACCAGGGTTGCGGTGAAACGTCGGGAGCAGGGCATTTGGGTATCTGTGAAAAAACCTTTTAGTTCACTGATTTCGTTTCACCAATAATATGTCTGGCGTATTACGTGTAAAAGTTTTAAAAGCGGCAGAGATAGTTTTCCCCCTAGTTATTGGGGACTGTGAGTTGAAAGGAGCCCGGGGGGTTCCACTTAACTGGCGTTTACGTGTAACTGTTTTAAAAAACGGCAGAGATGTTCCTCCTAGTTGTTGGAACTGCGAGTTTGAGAAGGGGCCTGGGGGATTCCCTCAACTTTTTTTTTCTCCTGACAAAACCCCTCCCAAAACCCAAAGATTAATACAGAAAAGATAATTCATACCACATCGCCCGTCGCTGGGTTATAAGGGGGGCGTTGTCGTGGGCAACCAGGGTACATGTTAAAAATGCTCTGGGAAAAAAAAAGATAAAAAAAACATGTCCAATTTAAAAAACAAATTAAAATCGGAACGTGGAAGTAAGGAAATGAAAAAGGGTGGGGAAATTACATACTTTCTGTAACGAAATGGATAGAACAAAAAATTCAAAACTAGGATAGTGGACCAAATTGGGGAAAATAAAGGAAGTTTCAAACTAAGAAACAAAACGTTCTTTTTTTTGGAAAAGAAAGGAAATTTGTCACGGGTTTCATGATTCTCACGAAAAAAACTGAATGCACTAATTGGGGAAGCCCAATAAATACCAATTTTAAAAGTCAGAATCAAGCAAACCCTAATTTAGTATTATAAATGCTACGCACCAACCAATATTGCAAGTATAGAAAAGCAAATTTTTTATAACTCTCTCCAAGATACTTTAGACACAAACCCCCAAAAAGATTAAAAAAAAATCAGGGAGACCTCAAAGCCAAATAGAAAAATAATCTAAAAAATTACACCTTTGGAAAATTCGGCCTTTGGGGAAAATAATGAAAGAGGTAAGATTTGTTGATTCTGTATACAAATAATTTACTTATAGCCCAAAACATTGTTCCAACCCACCCAAACCTTGTACACTGTTTTCACCCGACAAAAGAAAACCAAAAACCCAAAATTTACTCATTGTGCTGAAAACCAAAAAAGGAAAAATTGCTAAAAAAATGCCCCAAAAAAAAGACCCGGTGCCGACTGCAACAGGACCACCAACTACTAACTATCGCTTTAAAAAAAACTCAAAAGATGGAGCGTCCCCCCCACCTCAAAGCTCGACTACAAAACTTGATAACAAATTTCGATTACAGTGTCAAACAAATTTTAAAACTCAAACAATGTGAAGATGATAAAACACCAAAAGAGTTATGGGAAAAGGAAAGAACTCCTGCTGAGCATGCTTAAGAAAATATCGCCAAAAAGAAAAAAAACAAATTCCCCCCGGATATCTGAAAAAAAAACTAAGTAAATTGAAAAGAAGATGCCTAAATAAAAGGTATCAAAATCCCTTGAAAAAGTAATTTAAAAAAAAAATACAAAAATTCAAAGATTATTGCGACAAGTAGGAAAATATTTAAATGAACATTGCCCGAGAATTTAAAAATTTTCTATTTAATAAAAACTAAAGAACTCTACCAAGGAGTAGAAAAAACACGAAAAATTTTAAACCTACAAAAGAACATATCAAAAAAGAGATGGACTTTTTTTATTGATGGAAAAGAATCAAAGATAGATGGAATCAAAATTGTTCCAACTTATACAAAAAAAATAAGATCTAAAAAACAAAATTAATTAACTTGACAGCGAGGATAACCCCCGCCACTGCTGGACGAAGTTTAAAAAAAACCCTAAAAAAATAAAAAAAAAACAAAAGCCCCGGAAAAGAGAAATAACAGCAAACTAATTAAAAAGCTGCGAAAAATGTTGAATACTTCTTCTCAAACTCTGTACAAAATATGGAATGAAAGAAAATGGCCAGAAGACTGGGGAAAATCAGTCTTTCTCCCATACCTAAAAAAAGGGATCACTCCAGTGGGAAAAATAATAGGCAATTGCATTAATAAGTCCAGCATCAAAATTTTTTTGAAATTATTGCTGAAAGAATGAATTCAAGTTAAAGCAGACAAACAAACAGGTTTTCGCCGGAAGGGTACCAAAACAATTCTAAAATTTAAAAATTTATCTTAAGAAAAACAGAGAACATAAAAAAACCCATCCTGTTTTTCATCGATTCGTAAACTTTTGATCTGTTGATCCGATATCCTCTGGGAAACATGTACGATATGAATTTCCAAAACACTATCCAAATAAAAAAAGCCCTTTTGACCCAAAAACAACGCTGTAAGAACCACTTATGGGTTTTAAAAGAAAGGTTCGAAATCAACAGGATACGACAGGGTTGCATTCTGTCTCCCCCTCTTTTTTTATATTCAAACAATTATGAGAGGTGCCTAGAGAATTTTGAAGGAAATGTGGGTGTTGGAGGGTACAAAAAACAAAACTGAGGTACGCCGATATATAGTTTTGACTGCCAGCATATCACTGACTACAACAACTACTAATAAAATTAGAGAAGCAAACGAAAAGGGTGGCTTGTTTCTTTAAAGCCAAGAAAACTAAGATCATGAAGATTCAAAGAAACGGGAAAGACAATGATGAAAATGTTACAAACAATGGAATATTGTGGAAAAAGTGAAAAGTTCACTTATTTGGAGCGTTTTAACTAATACTATGTGATTCACCGGGAAAAAAAAAAAAATTACCATTGCCAAAAAAGCCCCAATTGCTCTCAATAACATCGGAAAGACCGAAGATTACCTTATGGGGAAAGCTGAGGTTATTTAACTCATTAGTTTTCCCAATTGCATCATATGTTCTAGTTTTGGGTGTTGAAGTAATAGACAAAAAAAGATCAATATTTTTTTAATGTGGGGTTACAGACAGTACTGCATATTAGTGGCAAGAAAAGACGAAAGATGATGCTGAAAAAAATAAAATTTAAAGACCGACTGTTTACATCTTGAAAAAGAGGAAATTAAAAATTTAATGGTCTGTAAAGAGAAGTAAAAATTTGAAAAAAACTTGCTGACAGGGATGGTGAAGGAAACAGAGGAAGGCAAAACCAAGACAAAAACTGAGCGACAATATCAAAAATATTTGCGGGCTGTCGAGGGACAAGTGGGAAAAAAAAGCGAAAACGGTTTTTGTGGCGAAGGATGGTAGAGGTCCACGGCTCTCAAACAGGCTACCGTTATTGATGATGAAAATTATTTATATTATAAAAGCACAGTGATATTTAATTCAACACACACACACACACACACACACGCAACACACACACACATGCACCCCACGCACAAACACCCCCACACCACACCAACCCCACACCACACACACACCACACACACATACACCACCACCATACACACCACACTACACACACACCACACAAAACACAACACCACAACATATGAATTTAAAATATGCCGGGCGTTGTTCCCCCGGGGAAAGGGGCTTCACCTCCATTCCCCCCGCCACTGGGTGCCAAACCACCCAAAACAGTGCTGGTCCCAAACCCGGATAAAAAAGTGTGTGTGTGTGTGTGCATACATATATCCATTCCTACAAGTAACCCGATCGGATACTTTAGTACACACACGGGTTTAACTACGCATTTTGAAAAGAAAAACTAGGTCACCCGCTATATAGACAGTTTAGCACCTCTTCATAGTCAATTAAAGATCAAGATTAAAGGAAAATACGGAATAGCGTGAAGGATCTAGCCATTGGGGGCTGCTGCTGGGACCCAGCAACAGAATTGCTGTATTGCCGGGGACCACAAGAGTTTTAAGGTCATTGGTCACAGCTGTTTTATTCTGAACCATCTGTCCTTATGATGAAATGCATACATAAAATTTTATAATACGTGTTGGTTCGCTCACACAACACTGACAGTATACGTGTGCCGGATGCTTACTACGCATGTATTAAAAAAATTTGTTTATATATATATATAATTATATATATATATATATATATATAATATATGTGTGTGTTGTGGGTGTGTGTGTGTTGTGTGGTTGTGGTGTATGTATATATAAATCTTATAAAAATTTAATTATATATAATATATATATAATATTAATATATAAATTATATATATATATATATATATGTATTTATATATATACATACACACCACCCCACAAACCAACACACACACACACACACACACAATATAATATATATATATTAAATTTTATATTATAATTATATATTATATATAACAAAAAATTTTAAAACATGCAGTATGTAAAAGGGTCCCCACACGTTACTGTCCGTGTGTGTGGAGCGAACTCAAACGTACTTATATAATGTTTTTGTATGCATGTCATCATCAAGGACGATGGTTTTAGAATTGAACACTTGACCAGACCTAATATCTCTTTGGTCCCGCAAAACGAATTCGGGTTTCTGGTGTCCCAGCGCAGCCGCCAATGGCTAGATCCTTTACGCTATTCCCTATGTTCCTTTGTACTTGATCATTAAATTTACTATGAAGAGTGCTAAAATGTCATACTACTGGTACCCTAGTTCTTCTGTTCAATCGGTAGTTCAACCAGTGTGTGTACTCACGTATCCCTGATCGGGTTACTTGTACAAATTGGGGATATATGTATGCACACACACAAACACACATTTTTTTCCGGGGTTGGGACCACACTATTTGGGGTGGCTTGGCCACCCCTGGCTTGGTAGGGAATGGAGGGGAAGTCCCCTTTCCCCAAGGGAACAACGCGCCCGGGATATATTATTCATATGTTGTGTGTGTGTGGGTTTTTTTGTGTGTGTGTGGTATGTGTGTGTGTGTATGTGGTTTGTTTGCTTTTGTGGTGGTTTTGTGTGGTGTGTGTGTGTGTGTGTGTGTGTGTGTGGTGTGTGTGGCGTGCTGCGTCAGTGTGTGTGGTTTGCGTGTGTGTGTGTGTTGGTGGTCTGTCATATAAAACATTACCGTGCGTTTATATATAAAATACATATTCATATCAATAAAGGGAGGGTCATGTTTGAGCCCGTGGACCTCTCCACCATCCTTCCCATAACCGATCTTTTGCTTTTTTTTCCACTTTTACCCTCGCGCCCGCAATACTTTGATATTGTCCGCTCAGTCTGTCTTTGGTTTGCCCCTTCCTCTTTTCCTATCACCATCCCTGTCCAAATTTTTCTCAAAACTTTTACTTCTCATTACATGACCATTAAAATTTAAATTTTCCCCTTTTCAATTCCAACACGGCTTTACAAATTTTTTTTTCTCAGCCTTCATCATTCGTCTTCTTCTCTGTCCAGCTAAAATCAGTACTCGTCTGAACACCACATTTCAAAAATATTGATCTTTTTCTTGTCTATCTACTTCAACCCCAAAACTCAGAAACCCTATGTGAATTGGGGAAAAATAATAGTTCATAACCTCAGTTTGCCCCTAAGGAATGCTTCGGGCTTTCAATGTTTTGGAGAATTGTGGCGTTTTTGGCAAAGGTAATTCTTCTTTTTTTCTCCGGTGATCATCATATGTTTTGTTAAAAAAGCTCCCAAAATAAGTGAACTCTTTTACATTTTCCACAATCATTCCCCTTTTTAACTGTTCATCATTGTTCATTGCCCGGTTTCTTTTAACTTTAATCTTATTTTCTTGCTTAAGAAACAAACCAGCCTTTTCGGGTTGCTTCTCTAATTTATCTAGTATTGTTGTAGTTCATGATACTGCTGGCAGTCAAACTATATCATCGGGGGTACCTCAGATTTGTATTTTGTTCCTCCCAAAATCCCATTCCCTTTAAAAACTCTAGAGCACCCCTCAATTGTTTCAGAAAATATATTAAAAAGGTGCGGGAACGAATCAAAACCCGTCGTACTCCTTGTTTGACTTTAACCATTCTGTTAACCCCTAAATGGTTCTTACAGCTGCTTGTTGTTGGGCATACAAGGCTTTTTTTTTGTTTGGGTGTGTTTTTGAAAATTTATATCGTACATGTTTTTCCAGAGGGGTTTGTGATCAAAATTCAAAAGCTTTCACAGAATCGTGAAACACAGGGTTTGGGCCTTTTTGATGTTTCTCTGTTTTTCCTAAAATCAATTTTAAAAATTTTAAAAACTGGTTTCTGGTACCCTTTCCCGGGCGAAAAACCCGCTTTTTTGTCTGCAAAATTTACTTTTACTTCTTTTTCAGCAATAATTTTCAAAAAAAATTTGATGCTGTGACTTTTAAACAATTGTCCTATTTTTGTTGCACTGGGTGCTCCCTTTTTTAGGGATGGGAGTAAAGATGATTTTACCCAGTCTTTTGGGCCCTTTTTTTCATTCCATATTTTTTTACAGATTTTTAGAAGATTTCAACACTTTCGCCAGCATCTTAAATTTGTTCGTGTTATTTCATCTATTCCCGGGGGGCTTGTTATTCTTTACTTCTTTTATGGGTTTTATAACTTCGTCCGAGTGGGGGTGGTTCACCTCGCTGTCCCTTGGTCTAATTTAAAGTTGTTGTTTGATCTTTATTTTTTTTGTATGTTGGAACAATATTATTCCATCTATCTTTTTACTTCTTTTCCCTCCATAAAACAAATCCTCTTCAGTTTTGATAGTGTTCTTGTAGGTTTAATTTCGTGTGATGTTTTGTATCCCTTGGGAGAGTTCTTAGTTGTCTTATTGATGAACAGTTTTTTCAATTCTCTGGCAATGTTCATTAAATTTTTTCCTTTCTTGTCGCAATAATCTTTGAATTTTTGTTTTTTGTTTTTTGTAATTACTTTTTTAACTGGTTTTTATACCTTTTTATTTTAGGGATCTTCTTGTTTCATTTTACTTAGTGTTTTTTCAGATATCCGGGGAATTTGTCTTTTTTCTTTTTTTGGGGATATTTTTTTGCAGTGCTCAGCAGGGTTCTTTTCCTTTTTCCCCTAACCTTTGGGGGTTTTTTTATCTTTCCCTTTTTTGAGTATTTCAAAATTTTTTTGACACTGTAATTTGTAAATTTTTATCAGAGTTTTGTAGTCGGGTTTTTGAGGTGGGTTGGACCCCATCTTTTTGGTCTTATTTTAAAGTCGTAGTTTTTGTAGTTTTTGGGGGTCACTGTTGCATCGGGCCCGGGCTTGTTTTGGGATTTTTTATGCAACTTTTCCATTTTTTTGGGTTTAGCACAATGTATCAAATTTGGGGTGTGTTTTTTTTTCTGGGTGAAAATCAGTGTACAGTTCTTGGGTGGGGTTGGAACAAAGTATTGGGTATAGTAATATTTGTACTACAGAATTCAAACAAAATTTACCTCTTTTATTTATATCTCCAAGGGCCCAATTTTCCGGGGAATTTTTTTTAAATTTTTTTTTCCTACTTTGGCTTGAGGTCTCCCCCTGATTTTTTTAATTCTGTTAGGGGGTTTTGTTAAAGTATCTTGAGAGAGTTATAAAAAATTTCATTTCTTCATCCTTGCAATATTTGGTTGTGCGACATTTTATAATACTATATTATGAGGGGGGGGTTTTGCTTGTATTCTGATTTTTAAAATTTGGGTCTTTATTGGGCTTACCCCAAATTGGCATTTGCGTTTTTTTTTGTGGAACATAGCACTCCCTGACTATAATTTCCTTCTTCTTTTCCCGAAAAAAAAACTGCTTGTTTTCTTTAGTTTTTGAAACTTCCATTCTTTTCCAATTGGTCCACTTATTCCTAGTATTTGAAAGTTTTTTCTATCCATTTCGTTACAGACATATGTAAATTTTCCCCTCTCTTTCATTTTTCCTTCGTTCCACGTTCCGATTTTTAATGTGTTTCTTAATTGGCAGTTTTTCTTTATCTTCCCTTTTTCTTCCGATGGGGTTTTTCATTTTCACCTGGGTTTCCCACTGACTAAAGCGCCCCTTGTAAAACCCCCGCGACGGGCGATGTGGGATGAATTATCGTTCTGTATTTAAACATTGGTGTAGAGGGGTTTTTTTAGGAGAAAATAAAATTAGTGGAATCCCCCAGGCTCCTTTCTCAAATCGCATCTCCAACTAAATAGGGGAACTATCTCTGCCCCTTTTAAACATAACTTAATACGCCCGTTTAAATGGGAAACCCCCCGGCTCCTCTCACTCACAGTCTCCAATAAATAGGAGGGAAATATCTCTGCCCCCCCCTTTTTTTTTTTAAAAAAGTTACCTGTAAAACGCCAGACTATTATTTGGGGAAACCATAATCAGTAGAAATGAAGTGTTTTCATCAGATATCCCTGCCCTGTGCCCACAGTTTCACCGCAAACCCCGGGATAGGGGGCCCAATAGGGTGCTATCCTTGTTCAAAGGAATCCCGGGTGCAGTTTTTTTGTCTTACCCAGGACAAAATACATATATATACATAAAATATGTATTTAAAATTTTACATATATATATATATTTTTATATTACCCTACTTATATATCATACATATATATATTGTATATATATGTATGTATGTATTGTATATGTATTTGGGGTGCGGGGGCCGAGTGGGTTTCAGCATCGGGCTCAAAACTGTCCGCGCTAAACGGTCGAGGGTTCGAGTCACCGCCAGCGCGTTGTTCCCTTGGCCAAGGACTTACTTCGTTTCCTACCTGACCCTGGGTGGACAAGTCGTGCCGGGCCCAACCCGGTTAATAGAGAAAGGGTTTGGGGTCCGAAGGCCTCCGACTTGAAATGATATCTGCCGAACCTAATCATGACATCCCTATAAAAAAGGAAAAAAAAAGCTTATTTAAAAAAATATAATTATAGGCCCGGTGGCCGAATGGTTAGAGCGTCGGCCAAAACTGTCACGACGGCAAACGGTTTTGAGGTTCGAGTCCCGGCCGGGGCGTTGTTCCCTTGGGCAAGGAAATTCACTTCCCCTTGCCCGCCTACCGCTTGTGGATAAGCCGCCCCAAATCATCCGGGTAAAAAGAATGGGGAGTCGAAAAAAAACACCGGGCGGAAGGGAAAGGCAAAGCCCCCCGCTCTAAAATTTCCAAGAAAACTGGGAAACCCCGATCGCAAGGGCCCCGGTGGGGGAATAGTTAGACGTCGAACTCAAAAAGTCACGACGGCAATCTGAGTTCGGGTTCGAGTCACCGCCCGGGGCGTTTTTTCCCCCTTGGGGAGGAACTTCACCTCGTTTCCCACCAGCCCTGGGTGGCCAGCCAGCCCAAGTCAGTGCTGGTCCCCAACCCGGGTAAAAGAAAGAAAGATTACCTAAAAAAGGGAACACCGGGACTCTCCGTGGAAAGGAAATGGGGACCTACCACGTACTCACTCCAAAGCATCACAAAATGAAAAAATACAAATTTAAATATCGCTGTGACCACGGCGGTTCAGAATGAACCCACGTTAAAAAAAATATATTATATTTTTTATATATCTAAAATATATATATATATATATTTTACACATATCTATGCAGACACACACACCACACATTTGAGAGATTCCATAGAAAAAAGTAAACACGAGACTGAAAATTTGTAATGTAAAAAAAGGGAAATATTTTTTTTTTATGAAACCCAGGGAAACCAATTATATTACCCCAGAAAAAAACAAAAAACCCAAGCCTTGAGGCTGCACCCTTTATCTGACACTAAAAATCTTCTTTACTTATTTGCAAAAAGTATTTACGTCAGAAAGACTTATTAAAGTAGGGCCCGGAAACTATGGCAATTTCCGTTAATCCCTTTGATGAGTCACTATATATTCCGGGGGTAGAACAGGTATTCCCAAGCATGTTGCTTTGTACGATTTTCCCCTTAATCTAAAGTTTTTTTATTTATATCTAGCGGGATTTTTTAATGTTTTCTTTTGTTTTTTTACGAAAAAGAGGACTTGTATTCTTTATCTAACGGTTTTTAAAAACCCTCTAGCGGTTTCGTGGGAAAAAGCAAAGACAACATCACCATCATCATAATAAAGATAGCATATAGTAGTATGTATAAAACAGTACAAAAAGTAATATGTAAATATAATAATGACTACAGTCTTCTGGTTATTACTGAAAAGGTTGTATTACTGTGGATACACTGTTGGCCTTAAAGCTGGGATGGGGCCTGGTAATTAAACAATAATTTTGAAAAGAAAAACCCACTGAAACTATATTGTCTTTGAAGGCTGTCCTTTGACCTAGAAAAGGCTGACTACTATGTAAAGGAGGTTTCAGATTAGTCCATAAGGTCTCCATGTAACACAAGAATAAATAATGGATATAATGTATTACAATGTAAGTAAAATAAGGCGAGAAAAGACATTTTAAGATTCTACTATTTTGGTCTTGAATAATGAAGTGTCACTTCAAAACTGTTGTTCTTAACCATTTTCCCCCCGAGAGGAAACAGGTCTTGAATGTAGTATGACAGACGGAATATTCACTGTATGTACATAACATTTTGGTTCTCTCTCCCTCTCTCTTTCTTACTTTCCTGCTTCCACTCTCCCCTTCTCTCTACTGTAAAATAAATGACGAAGACAGTAGATCTTAAGTTAACGAGATATTTGATTTCTGTAAACCGTGAAATCTTTCCAAATTTACATTTTCGGTTTGGATTGCTGAGTCTCTTTTGAATTTAGCTTTGCTTTTTCTTGCCCTTGTCTTAACTTCATAACTGATTAAAAATTATCATTGTTTCCCACGGGGCTCGAACCTGGGACCTTCTGCGTGTAAGTCAGACGTGATAACCATTTTAACACTATGAGAGCTTCCCAGAATTTTGTTACATACTTTCAGTTTTCATATCCCAATATGTGTATGTGCACAGTATACACATACATTGTCATAGAAATTTATCTATCTTTAAATCCCTTTAGTTCAATGAGATTTGTCTCAGCGTACTCCACCATCACTTTCTTACCTCTACTAGTAATATGTACAAATAATGCATTTCCTCTCGTTTCCGTACCTATTTTTCTTCATACATAATGCTGAAATATGTCTCATTGAAACAGCTAGTGTTCGTTAATAAAGCATTATTAACCAGGATATTCTGAATCACCATCTAGAGGTTCCACACGCTGCACGATAGGACACACTTGCTCTTAAAGGTATAACCGCTTGGTCGCTAGTTTGCTCGACCCCGCAGTAATAAGCAATGATCACGCGAGTGGGTGGCCGCTCGCCATTCGTCAGGCGAGTCACACGCTCGGGTCACACGAGCAGACGGCTGCTCGTTATTCGTCAGGCAAGCCACGCCACTTGATCATGCAAGAGGTGGCCACTCGTGATTGGTTATTCCTTGTTCTGTGATCCTCACCTCTTGTGTACATTTATGCCTAACTTGTGTAAAAAAAAAAAAAAAAAAAAAAAAAAATCAGCATGCCATCCGATGACGATACATCAACAACCAACCCTCCAGCCACAGCAATGCAAGTCAAGCTCCCCACCTTCTCAGTGATCGACGCTCCCATCTGGTTCCGGTGAGCTGAAGTGCAATTCCGCCTGAAGAAGTGGGTGACTAACCCCACTACCCAGGCCGACCACATCCTCGCGGCCCTTCCAGATAGAATTTTTCCCCGCATCTAGAGTGGGTTTGGGATCCAAGGGCGACACTACCATCAAATTTCGATGACCTCAAAACTTTCCTGCAGCGCTTCACTTCATCAGCAGCAGCGCGAGTGACACAGCTCCTCCAGCTCGCCAAGCAGGCCCTGGGCGACCGAAGACCTTACATGCCTTGATCGAGATGAAGGCTCTGGCAAGTCCCCCCTCCAGCAGCCGACAGAACAGTAAGACAGCTGGCAACTTGCTTTGCATCCTTTGGCAAGACATGCTGACGCATGGTCCCTCTGCCAGTGCCATCATCTCTCTGCCATCGCCGTGTTCAACTGCTCCATTCAACACCTGCCGTGCAGGAAGAATCCTGTAGCCGTCGCCCTCTCCAGAGTTTCCATTGATGCAGTTCATTTAGGGCTCAACTGCAACCAACTCGCTAAAGGGCAGCAACAGGACCCCAAGATATCAGCTTGCCGTACATTCATTACTTCCCTCAAATGGAAGGACGTCTCTGTGGATGAAGCAGGTACCACTTGCGGATTCCAGCCTCCCTCCGTCGTCACATTTTCAGCCTCATCCACAGCTTGTTCCATCCCTCTTGATAAGCGACAGCACGCCTTCTGAAGCAGAAATTTGTTTGGCACATCTCCAGAGATGCAAAGGACTGGGTTCGATACTGCACCGCCTGTCAAACCTCCAAAATTCAGCTACACACCGAAATGGGCCCCAGATCCTTCCACCAGCCGAAGAGGCGCTTCACACACATCCATGTTGATATAATTTGGTCCCCTACCACTATCAGAAGGACATCGCTACCTCTTCACCATAGTGGGCCGTCCAACTAGATGGCCTGAAGCTATTCCTATATGTCCAACGCCATTTTCCACCTGCGCCACCGCTCTGCTCTCTCTGGGTGGATTTTGAGATTCAGCATCCCTACCCACATCACGTCCGACCAAGGCACGCTTTTCACTTCACAGCTCTGGATGTCCCTGGGCAGCTATTGGGCACCCCATCCATCACACAAGGCCTACAAACCCGGAAGCTAACAGCATGTGGAGAGTTTCTACAGAACCCTGAAAGCTGCCCTGATGTCTCGATGTAGGAACTTAATGTGGTTTTCGCAACTTACCTGGTCCTTCTCGGCCATCAAGTGACTTCAAAGGAAGGGCTTCATGTTTCCCAGCAGAGATGGTTTTCAGCGACCCCCTTGTGGTCCCTGGCGAATTCTTCTGTAATGCTCCATCCAGCGATGACATCGCCAGACTACGACACATCGTGGGGAAGTTTGCCCCCTGCAAATAGACCTACAGGCCCCCCGAACACCATTAAGTCCCCAAAGATCCATGTACAACAGAGTATGTTTTCCTCTGTACTGACGCCCACATGCCTCCACTTACCCCTCCCTACTCTGGCCCATACGAAGTCATTGAGAGGAAGGAGAAAGCATTCCTGCTGCAGATTAAAGGCGCCAACGATTGGACCTCGATAGATTGCCTAAAGCCACCATATCTTCAGGACGACGACCTCCCTCTAGTAGGGTTTTCTCCAGGGCGGCCGCCCCCCCTCACATACCATGGGCATCTTCGCTGACGGGGGAGTATTGTAACCGCTTGGACGCTAGTTTGCTCGACCCCGCAGTAATAAACAATGATCACGCTCGCCATTCGCCAGGTGAGCCACATGCTAGGGTCCCGCGAGCAGACAGCTGCTTGTCATTCACCAGGCGAGCCACGCCCTTTGATCACGTGAGGGGTGACTGCTCGTGATTGGTTATTCCTCGTTTCTGTGATCCTCACCTCTTGTGTATATATTATATATATATTATATATATATATATATATATAATATATATATATATATATATATATATATATATATATAATATATATATACATATATATATATATATATAATATATATATATATATATATTATATATATATATATATATATATATATTATATGTAATTTGTATAGAAAAAATTGCAGAATTGTCACTACTTGTATTACTTTATCCTTCTCTGCCGTGAGAAAACTGTAGTTAGCCACGACTACAAACGGTGTTGGATTTATTTAGGGCTCTGTCGCCATTGTGAAACTATGATAGGCATACTATTCTAAGACGGTCAACTTTTTTGTAACTGATCTGTTAAGAAAGGGTTAGGCGAGACTATCACCAACTTCTAATTTTGCCTAGATTTCTTATAGTATATATTGAATTACTGTATATACAATGCTGATATTAATAACGATATTGGATCTTGAGAAACCATAAAAAATAAATAAATAAAGTCACAAACTGCACTTTTTGCATTTCTGTTGTACACATTAATGTAAATGACTCTCTTAGCTGATTATTATACATTAATGGAATGACGAAGCACAACAGTGGTACAAAGATATAACATCTTAAATCGAAGAGTAGACGCTCTCTCGCTGATGTGTAAATTAGCTTACATTGGTACATCCAAGAAGGGGCTTAATGGTGTATGCTACGAATGAGTTAAAAACAGATCATTGATTTAATCAGTAACGGTTTTCACGTTTTTGTTACTAGATGTCCCGTATTTTTATTGTCGCTGAAATACCCTGCCTTTTAAGTAATCCTTT
>NW_023659693.1:0-20784 GCF_015228065.2 Penaeus monodon
CAGGAGTGTGTTTATCCATAGACGACGACGCTGCGGACTGAGGATCCTTGTCTTTTAGCGTGCTTGTTTGGTGTGAGATCCGTTTGTGTTGTGTTTTTTTTTTTTTTTTTTTTTTTTTTGGTAAGTGCTTGTGCAGTTCTTTTGGATTTCCGTTGTGGTGCTGGTTGAAAAACGAGGTGTCTTTGTGGGGAGCAATGAGGCTCTGGTTGGGTGTTTGTTACCTCAGTTGCTGTGGTCTGCGGTGTTGTGGCGTACTCGGGAAATGTATAAATTGTCGTCTTCGAAGATCTCCTCTGAGACAACAATGCTGGGGAAGCCGTTCTTTGTAGCATGATTGGCACGATGTTTGTGAATTTCTTAGCGTTTGTATTTAGCAGCAATGGGAGCTACGAGTAAACTGTCTTGTATTTTTCGGGTTTGTGTTAGGTGGTGGAGGCAGAGTTGTCCTGGAGGTAGTGCAGGTCGTCTGGATGTGCTATTCTGGGCAGCATTTGTGGCGGCTGTTGTGGCGTATGAAGGAGCAGTGTTTTTGTTTCCCTAATCTGAGTTCGTTTTGCTTTTATTTATTTATTTTTTTTGTTGGGGGGGGGGGGCAAGATCTGCTAACTGCGACGTGAATAAAGCACTCTGGTTCTATTTATAGGTTTGGGACCGATGTATTCAACATCAATGATCCCACGTGAAAGAAGTTTCTGGGCTTCCTCTGGGTCAGAGACACGAATCTTAACGATTCGAGACTCGGGAGGCTTGTAAACGTCAAGGACAGTGGCGGATACTTCTTGGCCATAGATTCGTGGAAGGTCGTCTTGCCGATCGTTTTGGCCACGGCCGTGAGAGGGGACGGGAGTGAAACCACGTTCCTTTAATTTTCTTTGGCCTTCGGTCGAGAGAAATGGGGTCAGTTTGTTCGGGTTTGGTTACTGTCAGATTGAAGTTAGAGTAGATTTTGAAGAGGTGTGTGACTGCCACCTCAGTGATTGTGAAGATCTTCTGGAGAGCCACCTCACAAGAGATAGGCTCTCCAGCATATGAAAATTTTATGACATATCCCATGGCCCATGCCATAGCTTGGGTGATAAGATGGTCAAGGTGTTGTCTAGCAGGTGCGAGTTAGACAGAAACGGGGTAAAGGGCTGAAGGCGTCAGAGAGGGAGCGGCTCCTACCTGCCTATTGGGTTTCTAATCAGAAATTCACTAGAGTGGCAGTCATGGATGGTCTGCCATACCAGTCCCTAGCAAAAGAAGGCAACTCAAAGGCACCGTAAGGCAGGAAACGCAAAGGGCCCCCCCAGACACACCCTCCCCTGCGGGAGATAAAGGTCTGCCCACGTCCGAACACGAGCTCGAAGATGGGAGTCCCAGTTCACCAGAAGATGCGCAGTGAGTTATCCTAATGCCGAAGAAAATCGCATAGGAAAGAATTCTACAGGGCGCGAAGCTAATTGCAAGCAATTAGAATCGCGGCATCAACGAAAGGTGTGTGAAAAAACAGCCAGGGTATCACGCAAGAGCCAAGGTCGAGCTTGCTGTGGAGTCTAATCGCTCTCTTAGCTAACCACAACCAAAAACCTTGGGATCAAAAGGTCCTGAAAGCCCTATCCACTGCCTACGCCTTCCGCATTTCGTCCTCTCCGTGCAGTAGGCCGTGGTGGTAGAAGAACACATGAAAACATTTTTTCATTTTCTTTTAAAGGCAATAATGGGTTCCGTGTGCCCTGATGAAGCGATCGCTAGCTGACGGCGATAATCAAGCGGGGGAAAGTGTTCTCATTACAAGTGATGTTACGCATCAAATATTCGGCGAGTGTCGTGTTTTGTTCCGTATGGGGCTAGTGTTATTTTGTTTGTTTGTTTAATGTAACGTCAGAATTGCTACATTGCGAGCACCCCATCCCTTCCTCTCCCCCCACTCCAAGCTAGCCGACCCATGACCTTGCTTGCCTCCCCCTGCCCGGTCAAATCATGCTATACAATCAAAATACAACACATCAATGCAAAATCCTTCTGGTCACTTAGAAGAAATTGAAATGATGATTAGGGAGAGAATATTGACATATTTTGCATTAGGGAAACCTGGCTTTACCAAAATATGTCAGTGATTCCATTAACATTCAGAATCTGTGATGCAGGGCGAGGAGGAAGATTTGCATATATGTAACAGCTCTGCACTACAGCTGTAAAAAAAAGAAAGAAAAAAAAGAGGACATCTGGGTAGCTGTGTAAAGAAGTATGTATCATTTCTTCAAAATTAATACAATATACAGATCCCCTTAAGCTGCAACAGAATCATTTGACTACCTAGATGCTTTTAGAGATATTAATGAAAAGAAAAACTTTATTTCTATAAAAATCGTAGGTGACTTACATGACAAACCTAAATAATCAAATCAAAAGTTAGCTGGGGTTTTTAAGAGAAACAAATTAAAAAGCTTACAGAAACCACCCATACTAGACGTCAAACATATCCGATCTCATAATCTGTACCGATGTTCTCCCTTGCCAAATCGCAGACCATGAACCCAAAACCATGACAGCAGATGAAGATAGGCCAAAGCGACAGTCTGTCACAGAAAACTCCCCGAACTTGACACAGTATGATCCCTAGTCACTTTTGTCAAATTATTAGTGCCAGCCATCGACTCTCTTAAACATTTTAACAACGGATGACGTTCACAGACAAACAAACATTCTCATGACGTGCTTAAAATAAGTAAACTATCCCACCGCTCCCTTACGACCAAAGTTGTTTACACGCCCCCTCGCTCCATGGATAAAGGACATCAATGGAGCTTTACATGACCGAACGTATCACTCAAAGATCTCTCAAACGAACAGGAGTGACATTGCCCTTCAGGCTGAATATAAACAAAAAAAGAGAAATATTAAAACATTAATCCAATCCGCAAAAATAACTCTTCTCAAATAAGTTCAATGTTGTAAACACGACGGCAAAGAAACTGGAAAACATTAAAGCATTAGCACACAAAAAACAACAACCATTACTTGCCTAGATCCCTTAAATATAGAACATCTAAGCGACTACTTCGCTACCATCTGTAGACTCACTTATGAACAGACAGATGCTTCCACGGCCCTAAAATACCCCAGCTAGGACAAGGCTCTCAACAGATACTTTCAGCCTACATCCAACAGGAGTATAAACAATAGTCCTGTTTTCACATCAAGAGATGCAGATCAAAGAGTGAATATCGTCCAATGAATTTTACTCTCTGTGAGGGACTAGAAAATAGTTGCAAATTAATTATCAACATTCTTATAAATTAATCATATAATTTATGAAACACAGACTGGGTTTAAAAAATAAGTTTTCCACTGAAACAGCACTTTTAAATAATCACAAACAAAATTTATAACATAGATACTCACATTCTGTGATCTATCAAAAACATTTGGCAGTGTCAGCAATGAAATCCTTCACCCCACACACACACACACACACACACACCACACACACCCCACCACACACACACACACACACACACACACACACAAAAAAACAAAAAAATCCACACACACACACACACAAAAAAAAAAAAAAAAAAAAAAAAAAAAAAAAAAAAAGGGAATTGACAACTATTGATTCGGGAGTTATCTATCCACAAGAACGCAGTCAGTTAAAATCATAATAATTAAAAAACTAAGAAACCAGTCTGAGTGTCCCAGAAGGCTCGATATTTGACCTGATTTTATTCACTATATTCATTAACGAACTATCAACCTTTGCAAAACTGTCTTTTGTTAAATACGCCGATGGCTCCCCGTTCTTCACGCTGCCCCTGTAACAAGTTAAACGAATTGATAAAAAATGCTCAACAGATTTTTACAGAAGCAAAAATGTATATCAACAAAAATGGTCTCAAGTTAAATCCTGGAAAAACTTAATGCATAATTATAGGCAGGAGACGAAGCCAACCCAAAATCCCCACAAACGCAATCACAGAATTTGAAGGCTGTCATATTAACCAAGCATTTGGGTTAAAATCTAGGAGTACACATAGACAGATAAACGATTTTTGAGATGCATGGACTTTTAAAAACATATAGCATTAAACCCAACAAAACTCGAAAAAAAAACTACTAAATTTTCCCATAAAGTAACATTAGCCCAAAATAAAAAAATGTGGCTATATAACGCCACAAAAAAAAAAAACGATTAAAAGTTCAAAAATACAACATGACACATGTATCCGATTCATAAATTCGTAGAGGGTGACAAATCCTCATTGTGTCAATGCCTTTGCAAACCAATAACTACAAAACAGACGTCCAAATAAAACAGATCAACTCTCAACACGTCAAAAAGGCATACACGGAAACAGGGTCAAGACAAATGAAAAACCCAAGGACCCGGGATCTGGAACCTACCACAAAATATTAGAAACATCTAAAACCTGAATACTGTCAAAATAAAAATTAAAGGGAGGATTTTAAAATTGCCAATTGCATCAGGTAAAAACCATGTAATTAAACTTCTAATGATTAACGACCATATTTTAGAACTCTTCTAATAAACATGAAATTGTTTTCTATACGCGGGAAACTATCTGTGTAAAAAAAATAATTATAACTAACAGAATAAAGTGTTTTGAATTTCAATTTGTATCCCTGAAATACTACTGCTGACTGCCTGTTATCAAAATATGGTTTTCATCCCTCTAAAGACCGTTTCGGTGAATTAATCTGAGTGAATGAGGAACAGGACAATGGGGACGTTTTTGAGAAGCATTATTACATTCCTGGTGGTGTCGTCCTCATCAGGAGCTGCAGGACCTAGTTCAATTTCAGTAAACAGTACATCCAGTCATCTATTTGCACAAACATGTTGATCAATCTCCCCCTCCCTCCCACGAGAGTTTTTGATTTGTCATTAAAAGAGTGCTTGATATCTTAGCAAATTTGGCAATTAGTTTTTTTTCTGATTTTTTTCTCTGAGAGGGATTTTTGTTCTTGATTTGGTTTATTCCATACCAAACTTTTCTTACTGGAGTGAAGCTATTGAATGAATTTACAACTTTTCCACTTTTTTTTTGAATTGCTTGAAGAGTTTGCTGAAATAATCTCAATAAACGATCTCTTCTGTTTTGTCTATAGGTTCCCCTATCTGACGAGCGGTATATTTTAGCTTGTCTGTTTGTGAATCGTTATGGTCTAGAGCTTTTCCACGAGTATGAGCGAGTGGTACCTTTTCTTAGAACCCGGTTAGCATGAAACTCGTCTATCTTTGAGACTAATCATCATGAAAATTGGACGGCCAAACTGGGATATAACCCTTTAATAAATCATAGCATAATCAATTAATTCAGATATACAGTTGTCTGGTATATTTATCCTGAATATTTGGAAATTACTTGAAGGCAATACATTGTTGGAATTGTTTTCTAATAAGTGATCGGATTGTAACTCGCCTGCTACTTTTTTGAATGTACTGCATCATGCAAATAAAAAAAAAAAATGCACTTGTCAAAAATCAACACCGTATACTGTTTAACACTATATCAACCATATTTTCTATTCTGTTTTCTACGAATAGGGTCATGAAGTTGAATGTCTGGCTGGCATTAAAATCTCCAACGAAACGCAGTTTGGCTAAGCGTGAATACATTAGGGTATGGAATCACCGTCAAATATATTTGTTTGATTATTTACCTTCCCTTTGATCCTACAGTAACTTTTTACTTCCCCGATTTCCCCATTTTGTAATTTTGTAATTTCTGGAAGATGTTCTACTGTTTTTTGCAAATTCACTTTTACTTTTCTTCTCTAAAGCGTCAACAAACCTGCCCGTGACATATGAAACGATCAGTGTAACCAAATCTTAAAATTCACTTTGCTTACCGTCACAGGCACCAGTAACAAGTCCTTTAACCGCCCTTCCATCTTGCTGTCCGTCGGAATTCGCTCTTTTCCCTCCGTAACACTTCACACGAGGCCAGGCATCTCTCCCCGTGTTTCTCGTGCTGCCTATGTTATCTCTACGTCTTTCGCTATGTCATGGCTTAACGAGGGAAAAACCCCAATATTCCTCGTAATGCCTTGTTGTTTGGTCCCCCCTCCCGTTACGTTGTTAGAAGACGTTGATTGGTGTTTTCACCGATTCATTTTCAACAGGGTTCTTCGGACAATATCTATGCTAGGCATATTTACCTTTTCCTTTGCAGTTAATACATCAACTCTTTCTCCTTTTTCAAACGTGGTCATTGCATTTCTTCATGGGTGTTTTCCGGCATATATACCACAAAAGGTCTTTTATTGCACTTTTCAGCCATATGTCCCCATCGCTGGGTGGCACCTGCCTTCTTCTTGGGTCTCTAACAGGTTGACCTTTTTGGTAGGTACTCAAGCCAAAGATGGCGACGGCGACCCCTAGTAGGCAATAAGGTTGATTTTTTGGGCTGGTAGGCTCTTGCCGTTTTAGTCCTCCATATTCTCGTTGTCAGGTCTCCAATAATACCGTCTTTCCGTTCTGAAGATGATTTTTATGGGAAAGGTGTTTCTCTGAAGCGTGATAGAGCCGGTTGCATTTGTAGCCTAATTCCGTGTCCTTTGGGAAGTCCAAACTAACAGTGGTATAACTGACTCATTTTTTTTTTTTTTTTTTTTTTTTATGTCAGGGCTCGCATTCTACCCTTTCATTATCGTTTAAGGGGCCGAGTCATCCAGAAATTCGGACTCTGAAAAGGCAACACTGGCCGTGACGTCAAAACTGCGTCATCCAGCCAAGGGATTCCCCAAACTGCCGCAGGGCACGCCGAATACCCGGCCAGGGAGGGTGGGGAATCCGCCTTCTCTTTTTTTCCCCTGTTTTTTAAATAAGCTTACTTCAGAATGATTTTTTTCCCTTTATGTCACCTTAATCTCGGTATCTTCAAACACTTTGCTGTATCTCACCGTGCTTGAGGGAGTCCTGCGTTTTTTGGCTATTAGCGAAAATCACTGAGCGAAATCGAGGGCACAATTGTTGTGCTTCCGTTTTCTATGTGCGCGCAGCGTAATTGCGATGCTTTACCTACACAGCTAATAAAATAATCTATTCTGTCATCCTTTTTAAACCCCAACTATGAAATACAGTGATTTTTTATCATAACTTTTATTCCCCTGAAGTATATCTATAAACTATATCTATATATATTTTTATATATCTACATTATACACACCCACGCACACACACACAACACCCACACACACACTCACACACACACACACACACACACACACACACACACACACACACACACACACACACAACCACACACACACACACACACACCACATATATATATATATTTTATATATATATATATATATATATATATAAAATATAATTATTTTTCATATGTATATGCTATATGATATAAAATATATATATATATATATATATTATATATATATATATATATATATATTATAATATATATATATATATATATGTATGTACAGAAATCAGTGGGAAGTAGATACACCAATCACCGCATGCAGTGCGTGTGTGCATCCATGCACACACGCATCGCCCGCGCCCGTTTTGTGAGCTCGCGCGTGATTTAATAATTTTAGGTCAATCGAACCTAGATACGATGAAGTTCACTGGCCAAGGGAAATTCACCTCGATTGCCTATTTAGTGGGTAAGCCAACCCATGTCAGTGCTGGTCTCACGAGTCTCCATTGTCGTGTGTGGGGTGCCACAAGGCAGGAGGTAACCCGTAGGGCTTGTCTACCTACACATGCAAAGACTGGACCCGGCTGCTGTGCGGTAGAAAACCAACTGGTTCAACGGACAGGAACGGCGGACCCACAAAGGCGTTGTGGAGCGCAACCAGGGCCAGTGAGACACGTAAGACACAGCTGGCCATCCAATGCATCCTGACCTATCTCCAGCCCTCTCGACTATATCTTACCACTGGACCAAGATAAGAAGGGACGAGAGAGTGAGGCTGACGATCTGCGCAACTCTCCCTCACTTAAATCCAAGTCAAGCGCAAGTCATGACTTCATCCATTCAGCACATCCAGTGCAGCGCGCAAGCTCGAGCTGCCTACACTTCCAACGCAAGGCACCCACCCACACCTGTCCCGTGTGCGGGCGAACCCTACGGCCCGAATCGGCCTCATCAATCATCTCCGGGCCCACAGCAACTGATCATCGATCTGATATGGAGTCAAGCTCATCCTCGAAACCGAGGGAGGAACATATATATATATATATATATATATATATATATATATATATATTATATATATATATATTATATATAATTTTTATATATATATATATGTGTGTGTGTGTGTGTGTGGTGGTGTGTACATAAGTTTAGAAACAAATTTAAGTTGAGGGTTTCAAGAGATTGGTTATTAATGAGACTTACATTAAAATTCTTTACATTTTCACAAAAGTTGTCGAGCCTCGAAATGTAGTTTGTGTTTGTTCATATGAACGTATATTGCCTTCATATCAATTGCCATAAAGCCGTCTTAGAAACCCAACAGGTCAAAAGGATATCAGACAGAACTTTTTTGCTGCTTGGCTTAATATTTAAGCGCCATTCAGATATTACTTGGAATTCAATGCCAGGAATTTTAAATAATTAAAGATGCCGCTCTTGGCCTTGAGATAGCCCCAGGAATACTTGAAATTGCTTTCAAGAGAAGGGCGTGTTCCCCGGGAAACGTATTTATAAGATTTTTTTTTTTTTTTTTTTGAGAACACCCAAAAAGAAAGGGAAAGGGTCTCATGAAAAAGGGAGGAAAAAATGCTTGCGCTCGGGAAGGACCATTCTCAATACATTCAAAAAGGCATTAACTAAGAATTATGAATTGTACAATTTTGCTTACTATGAATCATCTTATTCTTCCTATATAATCTTATACGTTACTAATTGCGGAAAAGCAACGCAAATAACCCTAGTTCTCTTATCTGCGAGCATCCATCGGATATGCAAAAAAAGTCTAAGGAAAATTCTATCCGCATTTCATTACTGTCGACCCAAACACCTGCGCAACTAGGATGTAATCTTTATAGTGTCTTTCTGTGATCTGGCTATTTCTCTTCTGCATTATCCAAACGAGCACACTGTTTCCATAATTTTGAAGGAATAAATTATCATATTACAATATATTATATGTGTGTATATACACGTCTCTCTCTCTCTCTCTCTCTTCTCTCTCTCTCTCTCTATATATATATATATATATATATATATATATATATATATATATATACATATATATATATATACATATATATATATGTGTGTGTGTATATATATATATATATATAATATATTATACATATATAATATATATATATAATATATATATAATATATATTATATTATATATATGTATATATATGTATATATGTATATATAAATATATAATGTATATATATTGTATATATATATATATATATATATGTATATGTATATATAAATAACGTTTATCTATCTATATGTACACACACACACACACGTGTGTGTACACTAAAATTAATTTTTGTAATCCTGGAAATCTCCTTTTCCACCCAATGACTATGAGTTATCTCTGTTCTTCCTGTTGTTGATGTGAATCTATGTTTAGGAGTTTTCCCCATATGGAAGATAATGTATTTGGCAACCTTCCTTTTTTCATTACCTAACCTGTTTTCCAGTACTGTTTTATGCAATGAACTGTAAGGCAAATGGAGGTGTGATTTATCCTAGAAAACTTGTATCTTGAGAATTATTGAAATCTCAGAAAATATCCAGATCTTGAGAATTCCCTAATTTTAAAAAATCTTAATTTTCTGCCTCTTTAAAAAGTACATCCCTTTTTTGTAATTTTAAGAAAATCATTACACACTCAGTGAGGGTACAATAAATAACACAAAGCCTTTATTCAACATTTATTCTTTAAAGTTTAAAAATTTGAAATTTTTGAAATGATGAAAATGCGACAACTATATTTACAAAAGGAAGTCACAAAATTTAAAAATTTCTGCCAAATGATATAAACACATATATATATATAATTATATATATAAAATTATATATATATTTTAATTATATATATATATATTTTATATATATTTTTATATTATATATAATTATATATATATAATATATATATTATATTATATATATATTGTTTTAATACATTTGAGCAGAATTTATAAATTTGTGATTTCTTTCGTAAATATATTTGTGCATTTATCATCTTTCAAAAAATTTGAAAATTTTTATAAACATTTAAAGAATAAATGTTGATAATGGCTTTTTTTTTATTGTACCCTCACTGCAGTGGTAAATAGATTTTCTAAAAAATACAAAAAATATGTTTTTTTTAAAGAGGCATAAAAAACATTAAGTATTTTTAATATTAGGGAATTCTCAAGTTTGGGAATTTTTGAGTTTTCAAAAATTTCTCAAATACAATTTTTCTGGGTAAATCACACCTCCATTTGCCTTACGTTCATTGCAAAAACGTACTGGAAAAAGGTTGGGTAATAAAAAAAGGAAGGTTGCCAAATACAATTTTCCTAGGGGAAAACTCCTAAACATAGATTCACATCAAAAACGGGAAAAAAGAGAAAACTCATAGTCATTGGGTAAAAAAAGGAGTTTTCCCGGGTTTACAAAAATTAATTTTAGTTCACACACGTGTGTGTGTGTGGGTACTATAGAAGAAAAACGTTATTTATATATACATTCATATATATAATATATATATATATATATATATGTATATATATTTTAAAATATCTATTTATTATTACATTATATATATATTATATGTATATATATATATGATATATTTATATGTATATATATATATTGTATATAATATATATGTATTAATATGAATATATATAGTATATATATTGTAAAATTTAATATGTATTATATATATATATATATATATATATATATATAAATATAGAAAGGAGAGAGGAGAGGGGAGAGGAGAGAGACGGTATATACAAAATATAATATATTGTACATATGATAATTATTCCTTAAAAATTAGGAAAAAGTGTGTGTTTGGATAATGCAGAAGAGAAATAGCCAGATCAAAAAAGCCCTATAAAATTTACATCCTAGTTGCGCGGTGTTTGGGTCGACAGAAATAAAAATGGGGGATGAATTTTCCTTAGACTTTTTTTGCATATCCGAGGATGCTCGCAGAAAAGGAATGGGGTTTATTTGCGTGTTTTTCCGAAATTGTAACGTATAAGATTATATAGGAAAAATAAGATTTCTATAAGCAAAATTGTACAATTCAAAATTCTTAGAAATGCCTTTGAATTTTTGAAATGGCCCTTTCCCCCGAGCGCAAGCTTTTTTCCCCCCATTTCTTTGAGACCCTTTCCTTTCTTTTTGGGTGTTCTCAAAAAAAAAAAAAAAAATCTTTATAAATACTTTCCCCCCGGGGAACCACCCCTTCTCTTAAAAGCAATTTCAAGTTTTTCCTGGTATCTCAAGCCAAGAGGGGCATCTTTAATTTTTTAAAATTTCCGGCATTGAATTCCAAGTAAATCTGAATGGCGCTTAAATATTAACCCAAAGCAGCAAAAAGTTCTGTCTGATACCCTTTACCTGTTGGGTTTCTAAGACGGTTTTTGGGAAATTTGATAGAAGGCAATATAGTTCATAAACAAACACAAAAACATTTCGAGGCTCGACAATTTTTGTGAAAATGAAAAAGAAGTTTAAAGTAAGTTCATTAATAACCAATTTTCTTAAAACCCCCAATTTTAAATTTTTGTTTCTAAATTTATGTCCCCCAAAACCACACCCACACACACACTATTATATATATATATATATATATTATATATATATAATAATATATATATATATATAAAATTTTAATATATATATATATGTTCCTCCCTCTTTTTCGAGGATGATTGACTCCATATCAGATCGATGACAGTTGCGTGGGTCCGGAGATGATGATGGGGCCCCGATTCGGGCCGTGGGGTTGCCCGCACAGGGGGACAGGGGGGGTGGGTCCCTGCTTTGGGAAGTGTGGGCAGCTCGAGTTTTGCGCGCTGCCTGGATGTGCGAATGGATAAAGTCATACTTGCGCTTGACTTGATTTAAGTGAGGGAGAGTTGCGCAATCGTCAGCCCACTCTCTCGTCCCTTCTTATTTTTGGTCCAGTGGTAAGATATATCGAACGGCGGAGATGGGTCAGGATGAGTGGAGGCCACTGGTCTTACGGTCTCACTGTGCCTGGTTGCGCTCCACAACGCTTTTGGGTCCGCCGTCCTGTCCTTGAACCATTGGTTTCTCCGCACAGCACCCGGGTCCAGTCTTTGCATGTGTGGTAAAAACCCTACAGTACCTCCTGCCTTGTGGCACCACACACGAAAAGGAGATCGTGAGACCAGCACTGCAGGGTTTTCTTCCCCACTAAATAGGCAACGAGGTGAATTCCTTGGCCCCGGAACTTCATCGTTCTAGGTTCGTTTGCCCAAAAATTTTTTAAATCGCGGCGAGCTCACATAGGGGCGCGGGCGTGGGTTGCATGGATGCACACAGCCTCGCATGCGGTGATTGGTGTATCTATTTTGCACTGATTCGACATACATATATAAAAATTATTATATATAATATAATTATATATAATAATAATATAAAATATAAATATATTCATATAGCTTCATTGAAAAAATTATATATATATATATATATATATATATAATATATTATATATATATATGTGTGTGTGTGTGTGTGTGTGGGGTTGGTGTTGTGTGTGGGTGTGCGCGGTGTGTCGTTTTTGGTGCGTGTGTGTGTTGGGTGGTGTGTGGTGCGTGTATGTGTGTGGTGTGTGTGTGTGTGGTGGTGTGTGTGTTTGTGGGGGTTTGGGGGTGGGGGTGGGGGTGTGGTGGCGTGGGTGTGTATAATTAGATAAATAAATATAAAAGATAAAAATTAAGAATACTTCATGGAATAAAATTTATGATAAAAAATCACGTATTTTCATAGTTGGGGGGTTAAAAAGGAGACAGAAAGATTATTTTATTACGTGTAGGTAAAAGCATCGCAATTACGGCGGCACATGAAAAGGGAGCCAACAATTGTGTCCTCGATTTCGCCAGTGTTTTTTCGCTAATACCAAAAAAGCGGGACTCCCCAAGACGGTGAGATACAGCAAAGTGTTTGAAGATACCGAGATTAAAGGGGTGACAAAAAGGAAAAAATCTTTCAAGTAAGCTATTTAAAAAACGGGAAAAAAAAAAAAAGAGAAGGCGGATTCCCCACCCTCCCGGGCCCGGGTATTGGGCGTCCCCTGCGGCCGTTTGGGGAACCCCTTGGGGGGATGACGCAGTTTTTTGCGCACGGCCGTGTTCCTTTTCAGAGTCCGAATTTCTGGAGACTCGGACTTAAACGATAATGCAAGTAGAATGCGGGGACATACATAAAAAAAAAAAAAAAAAAAAAAAAATAGTCATTATACCATGTTAGTTTGGGACTTCCCAAGGACACGGAATTAGGTACAAATGAACCCGGGCTCTATCACGTTTCAGAGAAACACCATTCTAAAAATCATTTCGAACGGAAAGAGGGATTTGGGGACCTGACAACGAGAATATGGAGGACTAAAAACGGCAAGAGCCTCCCAGCCCAAAAAATAAACCCTTATTGCCTACAGGGGTCGCCGTCGCCATTTTTGGTTTGAGTACCTCCCAAAGAGGCAACCTGTTAGAGACCCAAAAAGAAGTGCAGGGCCACCAGCGATGGGGACATAGGGGTGAAAAGTGCAAACAAAGACCTTTTGTGGTATTTCCCGGAAAACACCATGAAGAAATCAATCCACGTTTAAAAAAGGGGAAAGAGTTGATGTATTAACTGCAAAGGAAAAAAAGGAAAATATGCCTAGCATAGATATTGCCCGAAGAACCCTGTTAAAAAATGAATCGGTGAAACACCAATCAACGTCTTTAAAAAACGTAACGGGAGGGGGGCCCCAAACCAACAAGGCTTTACGGGGAAAATTTTAGGTTTCCCTCGTTAAGCCAGACATAGCGAAAGAGTAAATAACATGGGGCAGCACGAAAAAACGTGGAGAGACCTGGCCTCGTGTAAAAGTGACGGGGGGAAAAACGAATTCCGACGGACGCAAGATGGAAGGCGGTTAAAGGATTGTTACTGGTGCCTGTGACGGTAAGCAAAGTGAATTTAAGATTTGGTTACATGATCTTTCATATGTCACGGGCAGGTTTGTTGAGCTTTAGAGAAGAAAAGTAAAAGTGAATTTGAAAAAAAACAGTAGAACATTTCCAAAAAATTACAAAATTAAAAAATGGGAAATCGGGGAAGTGAAAAGTTACTGTAGGTCAAAGGGAAGGAAATAATCAAACAAATATTTTGACGTGATTCCTTTACCCAAAATGTATTCACGCTTAGCCCTGCGCTCGTTTGGAGATTTTAATGCCAGCCAGACTTCAACTTCATGATCCTATTCGTAGTAACAGAATAGAAAATTTTGAATAGTGTTAAACAATACGTGTTTTGATTTTTGAAAGGCAGTTTTTTTTTTGCATGATGCATCATTCAAACAAAGTAGCAGGCGATTACAATCCGACACTTATTAGAAAAAAATTCCAAACATGATTCCCTTAAAAGTAATTTTCCAAATATTCAGGAAAAATATCCCAGACAACTGTAATCTAATTTAAATTTATTATGCTTGATTTATTAAAGGGTTATACCCCATTTTGGGCCCGTCCAATTTCTGTGTTTAGCCCCAAAAGATAGACGATTTTTCAGAACCCGGGTTCAAAGAAAAAGGTCCCACTCGCTCATACCTGGAAAACTCTAGACCATAACGATTCCAACAGACAAGCTTAAAATATACCGCTCGTCAGTGGGGAACCTATAGACAAAACAAAAGAGATCGTTTTTTGAGATTATTTCAGCAAACTCTTCAAGCAATTCAAAAAAAAAAGTGGAAAAGTTGAAAATTCATTAAAATAGTTCACCCAAAAGAAAAGTTTGGTAGGGAAAAAAACCAAAATCAAGAACAAAAATACTCTCAGAGAAAAAAAAAAAAAGCAAAAAACTAATTTTCCCAAATTTTTAAGATATCAAGCATTTTTAATGACAAAAAAAACTCTCGTGGGAGGGGAGGGGGATTTATCAACATGATGTGCAAATTTGAGACTTGAGTACTGTTCACTGAATTGAACTAGGCCCCAGCTCCTGATGAGGGGCGACACCACCAGGAATGTAATAATGCTTCCCAAAACTCCCCCTTGATCCCGTTTCCCTTCCCCTAGATTAATTCACGAAACGGTCTTTAGAGGGGTAAAACCATTTTTTTTTAAAGGGAGTCAGCAGTATATTTTAGGGATACAAAATTTAAATTCAAAAAACTTTATTTTGTTAGTTATAATTTTTTTTTTTACACAGATATTTTTCAGCGTATAGAAACAATTTTGTTTATTAGAAGAGTTCTAAAATATGGTCGTTTCTCATTAGAAGTTTAATTACATGGTTTGACCCTATGCAATTGGGAATTTTAAGATCCTCCCTTTAAATTTTTTTTGACAGTATTCAGGTTTTTAGATGTTTTTAATATTTTTGTGGTAGGGTTTCCCGATCCCGGGTCCTTGGGGTTTTCATTTTTCTTGACCCTTTTCCGTGTATGCCTTTTTGACGTGTTGAGAGTTTATCTTTTTATTTGGATCTTTTTTGTAGTTATTGTTTGCAAAAAGGGATTGACCCAAAGAGGATAGTCACCCTCTACGAATTTTTGAAATCGGTTACAGTGTCATGTTGATATTTTTGAACTTTTAATGTTTTATTTTTTTTTGGCGTTATTAGCCACTTTTTTTATTTTGGGGTAAGTTTCTTTATGGGAAGTTTAGTAGTTTTTTTTTTTGAGTTTTGTTTTTTGAATGCTATTGTTTTTAAAAGTCCATGCATCTCAAAAAGTTTATCGTCATGTGACTCCCAGATTTTTCCCAAATGCTTGGTTTAAAATGACGCCTTCAAATTCTGTGATTGCGTTTGTGGGGATTTTGGGTGTGCTTCGCTCCTGCCCATAATTATGCATTAAATTTTACCAGGGTTTAACTTTAGACCCTTTTTTGTTGATTAAAATTTTTGTTCTGTAAAAATCTGTTAGCATTTTTTTTCAATTCTTTAATTGCTTAAGGGGCAGCGTGAAGAACGGAGCCTCGGCGTATTGAACAAAAAGAAGTTTTTTTGCAAAGGTTGATAGTTCGTTAAAAAAATATGAATAAGATCAGGTCAAATACGACCTTCGGGACACTAGACTGGGTTTTTTAGTTTATAATTTTTTATTTTAACTGACGCGTTCTTGTGGATGATAACTCCCGAATCAAATTGTAATTCCCTTTTTTTTTTTTTTTTTTTTTTTTTTTTTTTTTTTTTGTGTGTGTGTGTGTGTTGTGTGTGGGTGTGTGTGTGAGTGGTGTGAGTGGGGTGTGTTTGTGTGTGTTGTGTGTGTGTGTGTGTGAAAGGGTTTCATTGTGACACTGCCAAATGTTTTTTATAGATCACAGAATGTGAGATCTATGTTATAAAATTTTTTTTGTGATTATTAATAGTGTGTTTTAGTGGAAAACTTATTTTAAAACCCAGTCTGTTTTCATTTAAATTATATGATTAAATTTTTAAGAATGTTATAATTTAATTGCAAACTATTTTTTTTCATCACAAAAGTAACTTCATTGGGCGATATTCACTATTGATCTGCTCTCTTATGTGAAAAAAAGGCATTGTTTATACTCCTGTTGGAGTAGCTGAATATTGTTGAGGCCTTTTCCTAGGGGGATTGTAGGGCGTGGAACATCTGTTGTTCATAATGGTCTACAGATGGTACGAAGTGTCGCTTTGATTTTCTAATTTTAAGGGGCTAGGCAAGTAAGTTGTGTTTTTTGTGTGCAACTTTAATGTTTTCCATGTTTTTTTGCCGTCGTGGTTTCACATTTAACTTTTTTTGAGAAGATTTTTTTGCGGATTGGATTAATGTTTTAATATTTTTCTTTTTTTTTTTTTATATTCAGCCTGAAGGGCAAGTCACTCTGTTCGTTTGAGAGATCTTTTAGTGATACTCGGTCATGAAAGCTCCATTGATTCCTTTTCCATGGAGCAGGGGGGGGTAACAACTTTGGGCGTATAGGGGCGTGGGATAGTTTACTTATTTTAAACACGTTTAAAGAGAATGTTTGTTTTTCTGTGAACGTCATCCGTTTTTAAAATGTTTAAGAGGTCGAATGGCGGCCTATAATTTTACAAAGTGATAGGGATCAACTGTGTCCCAAATTACGGGGGGTTTTCTGTGACAGACTGTCGCTTTGGGCCCATTTCATTGCTGTCAGGTTAGGGTTTTATGGTTGCGATTTGGCAAGGGGGAAAAAAAACGGTACAGTTATGAGATCGATATGTTTGAGTCTAGTAGGGGTGGTTTTGTAAGCTTTTTAAAATTTTTTTTCTTAATAAACCCCCGCTAACTTTTGATTTGATTTTTTTAGGGGTCAGTAAGTCACCTACGATTTTTTTTAAAAAATAAAATTTTTTTTTTTTCATTTTAAAATCTCTAAAAACTTAGGTAGTCAAATGATTCTGTTGCAGCTTAAGGGGATCTGTATATTGTATTTAAATTTTGAAAAAATGAACATACTTCTTTACACACTACCCAGATGTCCTCTTTTTTTTCTTTTTTTTTTTTTACAGCTGTAGTGCAGAGCTTTTTACATATATGCAAAATCTTTCCCCCTGCCCTGCATCACAGTTTGAATGTTAATGGAAACACTTTAATATTTTGGTAAAGCCCGGTTCCCTAATGCAAAATATGTCAATATTTTTCTCCGTAATCTCATTTCAATTTCTTTAAGTGACCCCGGGGATTGTGCATTGATGGTTGTTTTTTTATTTTATAGCATGATTTGCCCCGGGCAGGGGGAGGGAACAAGGTATGGGTCGGCAGCTTGGAGTGGGGGGAGAGGAAGGGATGGGGGGTCGCAATTGCAATTTTGACGTTACATTAAAAAAACAAACAAAATAACATAGCCCCCCCTACGGAAAAAAACACGACACGCCGAAAATTTGATGCGTAAAATCACTTGAAAAGAAAACTTTCCCCCGCTTTATTATCGCCGTCAGCTAGCGATCGCTTTTTCAGGGCACACGGAACCATTTTTGCCTTTAAAGAAAAAAAGAAATAAATTTTTTTCATTGTTTTTTACCAACGGCCTACTGCACGGAAGGACGATGCGGAAGGCGAGGCAGTGGATGGGGGTTTAGGACCTTTTGATCCCAAGGTTTTGGTTGTGGTTAGCAAAAGCGATTTGACCCCCAGCAAGCTCGACCCTTGGTCTTGCGGTACCCTGGCTTTTTTTGCCCCCACCTTTCGTTGATGCCGCGATTCTAATTGTTGCAATTGCTTTGCGCCCTGTAGCAATTCTTTCCCATCGATTTTCTTTGGCATTGGATAACTCATGCGCATTTCGGTGAACTGGGGCCCCATCTTCGAGTGTGCTCGGGCGGGGCAGACCTTTTCCTCCCGCGGGGGGGTGTGTCTGGGGGGCCTTTGTGTGCCTGCCTTTCGGTGCCTTTGAGTTGCCTTTTTTTGTAGGGACTGGTATGGCAGACCCTCCATGACTGCCATCTAGTGAATTTCTGATAGAAACGAAAAGGCAGGTAGGACCGCTCCCTCTCTGACGCCTTAGCCCTCTTCCCCCGTGCTGTCTAACTCGCACCTGCTAGACAACACCTTTACCCTTTATCACCCAAATATGGCATACCCTGGGATATGTCAAAAATTACATATTTGGGGAGCCCATCTCTTGGAGGTGACTCCGAAGTCTTACATCACTGAGGGGCAGTCCCCCACACCTCTTCAAAATCTACTTAAATTCAACTGACAGTAACCAAACCCGAACAACTGACCCCCTTTCTCTCGACCGAAAGGGCCAAAAAAAGTTAAAGAACGTGGGTTTTTCTCCCCCCCTCTCACGGCCGTGGCCCCAAAAAGATCGGCAAGACGTCCTTCCCGAATCTATGGCCAAGAAGTACCCCACGTCCTTGACGTTTACAACCTCCCCAGTCACGAATCGTTAAGATTCGGTCTCGCCCCAGAGGAAGCCCCGAAATTCTTTTACGTGGGGTCTGATTGAATACTCGGTCCCAAAAATATAATATAGAACCCCAAATGCTTTTTTCACGTCGCATTAGCGATCTTGCCCCCCCCCCCCCCAAAAAAAAAAATAAATAAATAAAAGCAAACGAATAGATTGGGGAAAAAAAAAACACTGTCCCATACGCCACAACAGCCGCCCCACTGCCCGCCCGACTACACATCCAGACGCCGCATCACCTCCAGGACAACCTGCCTCCACCCCCTAACACAAACCCCAAAATACAAACAGTTTACCGTAGCTCCATTGCTGCTAAAAAACAAAACTAAGAAATTCCAAAATCGTGCCAATCATGCTACAAAAAACGGTTCCCCGCATTGTTTTCCAGAGGAGATCTTCGAGACGACAATTTATACATTTTGAGTCGCCCCAACACCGCAGACCACAGCAACTGAGGTAACAAACACTAACTCAGAGCCCATTTCTCCCCACAAAAACACCTCTTTTTTCAACCACACCACAACGAAATCCAAAAAAAATGCACAAGACTTACCAAAAAAAAAAAAAAAAAAAAAAAAACACAACACAAAGGGTCTCACCCCAAACAAGCACGCTAAAAAGACGGATCCCTCAGTCCCGCGCGTCGTCGTCATTAGGATGACACCATCCTTGACGACGAGAGTAGCGGCTCCGGAACGACGTCGAAGGGCGTTCCCCAAGCCAGGAAAAGCTCCCTCCCTTTGGAGGGGGCCGTTTCCGTGCTCCCTTTAGGGGCGCCTGGAAGCTTGGAGTATCGGGGAAATTGGTCCGCCGATTCCCCGGTTTCTGCCATGTGTCCTGCTCGCAGGACTCTCTCCGACCTCGAGGAACCCTCGATACCGGGGTCAGGTAAAAGCCACGCAAGGGAAACCCCGGAAAATGGATCTACCCTGGTGGCATGCTAACGATCGTTCAAGCAAATGTAAAAAACTTTTTTCATACGAAATATTTTTTGCTATGTAGAACAAGAACTCCCTAAGTGGTCCCACTGAATTTTATACCATCACGAACGGCTTGAATTCGGGCCCCTGGCAGTGCTGCGCTCCCGGCGGAAAACGCTGCTAAACGGATTTAATTTTCGCGCCCCGGGAGCGACGTCCGTACGGAAAAAAAATCCTAGTGCTTATTTTGCTATTTTAGCATTAAAAAGATCTTTAAAAATTTTTATGTGTTTTATTTTACTTTTAATTTTTATTTTTATTTGTTTTAAATTTTTAGATGTCCCGAGTCTTATAAAAAAAAAAAACTAACAATAAACTGGAAAAAATTTCTATCCTAACTACGGGAATTGCTACAACCCCCATTTAAACAAGCTCTTCTAGGCGAGGTCACGACCTTGGGGTCGCCAAATAAATGCCTTCAACGTTAGAAAGTCTTGACTTGGAGTCCTCGTGGCCGGTCATAACCCCTGAGTATTTTCAGTACAGAAGTTGAGATTACGGATTTTTTTTGTTAGTTCACCATAGAAAACAATAACATTTTTAGCAAACAAAATGAAGGGGTTTAAAAAAAAAAAAATTTTTTAAAATATCATTCTAGTTTCATTTTTAAAATTTTTGAATCGGAATAAAAGACTTTGATATCATTTTTAACCCGTTTATTGAAATGTGGTGCAGTTTAATAGAAATCATATGTTT
>NW_023659694.1:7500-17500 GCF_015228065.2 Penaeus monodon
AAAAAACCCGGGGGCGTTTTTTTTTTCCTTGTTTGACTTTAACCATTTTTAAAAACCCCAAATAAAGTGGTTTTCTTACAGCTGCTTTGTTGTTTGGTTTCATACAAGGTTTTTTATTAAGGGGATGAGGTTTTTTGGGAAAAAATTTCATACCGTACATTTTATTAAAAGGGGGAAAATCGGATAAACCCAGTATCAAAAGCTTTCATAAGGGTTTGAAACAAAGGGGCTTTTTAAATGTTCTCTTTTTTTTCTCTATGATAAATTTTAAATTTAGAATCGGGGTTTTGGGTTACCTTTTCCAGGGCAAAAACCCGCTTGTTCGTCTGAAATTTTCCCTCTTTTAAACCCTTTAACTTCATTTTTTCAGCAAAAATTTTCAACAAAATTTTGTTTGCGGTGACTTTTTTAAGGCAATTGTCCTATTATGGGCATTGGAGGGCGTCCCTTTTTTTTGGGTTTGGGGATTTAAAGACTGTTTTACACAGTCTTTTTGGCCTTTGTTTTTTTTCCCTATTTTTGTACAGATTTTGTAGAAGAAGTATTCAAAATTTTCCCCAAGCTTTCTTAATTAGTTCTGCGGGTTATTCATCTATTCCGGGGCTTTTTTAAATTCTTTACTTCTTTTAGGGCTTTTAAAAATTTTGTCCAGCAGTGGCGGTGGTTATCCTCGCTGTAAATTGATTTTAAATTTAAATGTTTTTGTTAGATTTTATTTTTTTTTGTAAAATTTGGGAACCCCAATTTGTTTCCCAAATATATAATTATATTATATTATAATATATATATATATTTTAAAATTATATATAAAATTTTTAATAAAATATCTGTTTTATCTCTTTTTTTCTCTCTCTTTTCCCCTTTTTTAATCTCTCTCTCTTCTCTCCTTCTCCCCTCTCTCTCTCTCTCTCCCCCCTTCTTCTCTCTCTCTCTCTCTCTCTCTCTCTTTTCCTAAAAATTCTTTTCAAAAACCGAGGTACACTAAACATCTTTTTACTTTTAAACACACCCTTTATCTTACTTCTCTTTTGCTCTTTTCCCAACAGTGTATTTTTTTTAATGAATTACTGCATCTGATCCGTGGGAATTTTTTTTAATTAAAAACAGGATTATGTAAGTTTTGATGGGCTTATGAGAACCCGATTGGTAAGCTTATTTAGCTTGACCTCATTTTTTTAAATGCAAATTTTATAAAAGTTACGAAAATTCCATTTCAGTAAATTTAAAAATATCAAAAATAAAAAAAAGGGGAAAAACATACCACATCAAAAAAAACCCCTCGCAACCTTTTAAACCTTAAAAAGGGTTACATGAAATCTTTCCAGTGTTATATAAAATATCAGTTCATATCAGAATTTGATTAGCGCAACCAAAAAAACCCTGTGCCGAAGTGATAAAAATATCCCTGTTCCCCAAACTGTCAGTCGAAGCGGTATACTTTTTCCGAAAAAACAATTTTCAGTTTGCCCTATCGTTTTACGTCAATGTATTTTTTTTTTTTTTTTTTTTTTTTTTTGTCAAATTTTAGATCATTATTGTTGTTTGGTTTTTTTTAAAATATCGAGGCCCCCCAAAAATTTAAAAACGGGATTTTGAAACACAAATATTAAAAGGGGGTTCTTTTAAAATGGGGGAAATTTTAAATTTCTCTTTAAATTCATTATGAACTTTCTTTAAAAAATTTTGGAAAAAAGCTATTTTTTAACGAAGGAAAAAATTTTTTCCCCGTTATAATCAACTTAGTTTGTTTTTTGGGTTTTTGCAAATTTTTACATTTTTAAAAATTTAGCCCTGACTTGTTACTACAAGAAAGAATTTTGGGTATTTCGTAAAGGGGAATATATGAATTTTTTTTTTTTATTTATGTTCGGGGTTTTGTTTTCATCTATATTGTTTGAAATTTAAAGTTTTTTGTTGTGGAAATGAAACGAAAAAAGAAAAAAAATGATCTAAAATTACTTTAGCCTTTCGAAGCTAAAAAAAAACCCAAAAAGGGAAAGGTTTTTAATTTCCTTTGGTATAGGGAGAGAAGGGGGTTTTCTAATGGTATAGGGGGGTATATTTTTTCAAAAGGGGGAGCTACGAGGTTTTTGTGTTTTGTGTGGGTGTGTGTGTGGGGTGTGGGTTTTTTGTGGGGGTTGGGGTTTTGTTGTGTGGGGTGTGTGTTTTTGTGTTTTTTTGTTTTTGTGTGGGGTGGGGTGTTTTTTTGGGGTTTTTAAAATTTTATAATATATATATATATATAATTATAATATATAAATATATTAAAAATGTGCGCGCGGCGGGGGTTTTTTTGTGCGTGGTGTGTTTTGTGTGTGGGTGTGTTTTGGGGTTGTGTGTGTGTGTTTGGGTGTGTGTGGGGGTAGTAAGTAAGTATGTAAGTATGTTATATGTACATTTTTTAAAATATATACATGAAATATAAAATTTACACACACACACAAACACACACACACACACAACACCACACCACACACACCCCCCAATATTAATAATAAAAATAATATATATAAAATTTTATATATTATATAAAATATATTTTACATATAAAATATATCCCACGTTATATGTATGTTTTATTTTTAGGGTTTTTGTGTGGGGGTGTGTTTTGGTGTTTTTGTGGGGTGTTTTGTGGGGGTGTGGTTTTTTTGTGGTGTTTTGGTGTTTTTTGTGGGGTTGGGTGTGGTGGGGTTGTGTGTTTGGCTGATCCAGATTTCCGCCTGAAAAACAGTTGGGTTACTAATGCACTTAATAAGATGGTTTCCGGAGGGAAGAGGGTTATTTTTGGGCCTTACCATGAAGGGGGAAAAAAATGCTCCTACCAGCACCCCACAGAAACCATGGTAAAAAAAGTAGTTTTTAAGAACAAAAAAATAGAGCTGTAGTTCAGCCTGGTCCTGAGCTTTTAATGCGCCCCCCCCTCACAAAAAGGAGAGGGGGGGAAGGACATGGGTTTACTATCCCCTCTCCCCAGAGAATGATTGAAAACAAATTATAAAATATTTATCTTTAAGCACTTAAAACAGGTATTAAAATTTGGATAATATTATATATATATATATATTAATTTTATAAAATATTTTAATATAATATAAATATAAAAATTTATATATTTATATTATTATATAAACATATATTATAATAAATTATATTTTAAATATAATATATGTATATAAGCATATATATTTTAAAAACCCATATATAATACAGTAATAAAATATTAATATTTTAATATATATATAATATAATATTTTTTTATTGTTCATCTAGTTTTATGAGTTTTTAAATTAATAAACAAATAAAAAATTTCCTTTTGCTATTATGTTTCCCACTCGTTATTATTTTCTTCACATTTCCCAATTCCTTTTTGTTAACGGAGCATTATCCTTTTTTAAAATCAAGTTCTTTTTAATAAAAAGGGGGACTCAAAATTTAAAACTTTTCCCAATAAAAAAGGGTTTTAAATTTGAATAAAAACAATAGGTTAAAATAGGGAAAAAATTAAAATAAAAGAAGCTTCAGTCTGCCGGAGCAGCCGTTGGCAAAAAAAACCCAAACTTTTTACAATCTTTTCCTTTTACTGTTTTAATTTCTTTTTTTGGAGGGAAAAGGGGGAAACCAAACATAGCTCTTGACATATTTTAAAAAAATTTTTAAAAAATTTTTAAAGGGCCCCCTTAGAAGTCCCCTTTTCCCGAAAAGTACCCGCGGGAGAGCTTCTTACCTCCCCACCCCACCCATAACTACCCATACCCAAAAAACTGTAAAAAAAACAGCGGATCACAAAAAAACCGGGAATACCGGAAAGTTTTTTAAAAAGGGAAAACTTTACTGTTTTAGAAAAGCAGGCCCGGGGATTTTTTGGAAACTCGTAACAATATATTATATTTTTATATATAATAATATTATATTATTAATATTTTAAAATATGTATAATTGTGTAATATATATATATGTATATAAATAGGGGTATAAAAATTATATATTTTAAATATATTTTATATATATATATATAATAAATATATATTTTTATTATATTATATATAACATTTTATATGTTTAAAACCCAAAACAGTGAAGTTACTGAAGTTTCCCAGGCGGCAGATGACCAAGGAAAAATTTTTATGATCCCAAAAAGGGTTTCAAATCTCTAAAACAATTTACACTAAACTTGCCCTTTCTCTAACTTTGAAAAAGGAACCGCAGGTCCCCAAAGGGATGGTATATTTACTATTGGCTATTTTCTATTTTTCTGCAAATCAGGGCGGGGGCTTTTGCACAAATTGTGAAAAAAAAAAATGCGGAATCAAAGGGGGTCATGCTACTGAAGAGTATAAAAATAATCAGTACCATGGAAAAGGGGGAAAAAAGTTTAGTTTTTGGGGCCAGATTCCATTTTTAAAAGCCCCACCCCAAACCCAACAATAAAACAAAAATTAAAAACTAATAAATTTCAGTTCCCCGGGGACGCTGGCTCAGTCAAGGGGGTTTTGTGCTCATCTTCACATGGAGGATTCCGGTTTCAAAACACAAAGGTGATGGTTCTTTGTAAAAAAAAAAATTTGGTCTTAAGGAGTGGGTCTCAAAGATACTCTTTGCATTTTTTTCCCCATATCCGGGTTTTGTTTCAGTGGTTTTTAAAGGAATAGCAGTGAAAATGGTATTTGGGGTCTTTTCTGTAAAAGTATATCCCTTTGGTTTTCAAAATTTGCACAATAACTTTTTTATTTTGTTTTCCCTGAGTTTTATCCATGCAAAAATTAAAATATTTGTATTTTGTGGAAATTTTTTATTTTATATAAATATATATATATATATAATATTTATATATATATAATATATATAATATATATATTTTATAATTATATAATATATTTTATATTTATATATATATAATATATATATATATATATATATTTTTATACTGAATTAAAGATAACAGAAGTGCACATTTCTTATTTAGTTTCTTTTAAAAAAAGGAAAAAAAAAAAATCATCATCCTACATAAAAACCCTTTTTTGCTGTATGGGCCCGCGGGGGAGCATATGTCTAGGGAATTTGCCCCCGGGGCTAGATCCCTCGCCGCCAGTGGTGGTAAAACCCCCGGGCCAAATTTCCTTTCCCCCCCGGGGGTGTTTAGAAGCAAAAAAAGGAACAGACAAGATGGGCACACCAAAAATATCCATAGTAACAAATGGAATCAAACAAAAATTTGAAATTATTGTAATTTATTTATTTTAATTGTCGCCCCAAATAAACAAAAATCAATTTGGGTTTTTCGACTGGAAAGTGAGGCATAAAAAAATGAAAGCTATGAGAAATAAGAAAAAAAAAAACAAATAAAAATTATTTCCCCAAAAACAGAATAGCCATTTATTTTTTTTTTTTCCTTTAACCAACGTAAAAAGTTTCCATTAAGGGGGTTTGAGTGAATTTTTCTTCTCTCTTCCCCCTCTCTCTCTCCTCCTCCCCTCTCCCTCTCTCTCTCTCTCTCTTTCTCCCTTTTCTCTCTCTCTCTCTCCCTCTCTTTCTCCCCTCTCTCTCTCTCTTCTCTCTCTCTCTTCTCTCTCTCCCCACTCACTCTCAAATCTCACTCCACCCCTTTTCCCCTCTCCCCACTCTCTCTCTCTCTCTCTTCTCTCTCCTCTCTCTCTCTCTTTTCCTTTTCTCTCTCTCTCTCTCTCTCCTCTCTCCCCGTCCCCCACCCTAAAAGGGTTTCGAGAGGGGGGGCATTGGAACCTCACAGTGAGGTTTTTTTTTCTTCCCTGTGTTTCCCCCGGGGGTGAGGATGGGGCTTTACCTTCATTCTCTTCGTGGGATAAAAAAATAATTCTAACAACTCATCCCCAGGGTAATTTCAAAACTTATAAAGGGGGGAGGATAATTTTCCCTTTGTAGTTCGTGTGCGTGGTTTATGTTTTGGTTTTTTTGTGTTTGTGATGGTGTGTGTGTTGCGGGTTTTGTGGTGGTGTGGTTTTGTGGGGGGGTTTTTGTGTGTTTGTGGGGTGTGTGGGTGGGTGTGTTGTTGGGTGTGTGTGGTGTGTGCGTGATTGGGTGTGTGGGAGGATTTAATTTTGGGGCTTGTATCTATAGGGCTTTCTATTTTGGGGGGGTGTTTTTATTTTTTACTTCTTTCTATCACTGCCCCCCCATAAATACTCATCTACTGCTATTATTTCCTTTCAGGACTTTCTACATTTCTTTTGCTAAATACTGCTACCAGAATTACTTACTAATACTGCCCCCCTGCTACCCAAAATTTTTATTAAAACCCATTCCCTTTTAAAATTGATAAAAGAAAATTTTTGTTATACCTCACCCCTCCTTAACTTAGAAAAAGAATTTTAAAATATAATAATTTTTATAATTTTAAATATTATATATATAAAATATAAATTATATACCTATATATATATTAAAAAAATAATTTACATTTTTCATGGGTTATCTCACTCCCGTCTACGACTCTCCTTCATATATTTTTTCTTCCGCGTCTTCTTTTTTTCTTTTTTTCCCAAACTAGAAAAGGGGCACATATTTTCTTTTTGGGGTCCCCCGTGTTGTCTCTCTTTTAATTTCCCCGACCCTTTTTTGTACTAGTTTTTTGGGGGAAAAGGGGAAATGATTTTTGGCTCGTATTTACAGGCTTTGCCCCCTTTCCCCTTTTTTCTTTTTCTCTATCTCGCTTTTTCCCTTTTTTCGTTTTTTTTTTCTATCTGGGTGTTTGTCTGTTCGGTTTTTTGGCTGTCTCTCTCTCCCTTTTCTCCCCCCCTCTCCCTCCCCTCTCTCTCTCTCTCTCCTCTTTCTTATATATTATATATATATTTTTATATTTTAAAATATATATAATATATATAATTTGATAGATTTGATAGATAGAAAATAGATAGATAGATAATAATAGTAATAGAAGAACAACACACACACACACACACCACACACAACCCCCACAAACACAAAAACATATATATATATATATTAATATAATTATATAGATATAAATAAAATAAAATATGAAAACATATAAACCCTATTAACTTTCCCAAATTTTTCCCACCCCCTTCTCTTTACTCATTTTTTTAAATCTCACCTTTATTTCACCTTTTTCTCTCTCTCTCTCTTCTCTTTCTCTCTCTCTCTCTCTTCCCCCTCTCTCTCTCTCTCCTCTCTATATATAATTAAAATATATATATATAATATATACAAAATTTTATAAATATATGTGTTGGGGTTTTGTGTGTGTTGTGTGTGTGCGGTGTGTGTGTGTGCGTGGTTTTGTGTGTGTGTGGGGTGTGTGTGTGTTGTTGTATAATATATATATTTTATTTATATAAAATATATATAAAATATATTATATATATTATATATATATATACAATTATTGTATTTTATATATATATTTATATAAAATAATATATATAATATAATATGTGTGTGGGGGTGGGATATATATATATAAATATTAAAATAAAATATAATTTTAATATATATTTTATATTTTATATATATATACATATATATATTATATATATATAGAATATTTTAAATTTTATTTTCTATATATATATCTATATATAAAATATATATATATATAAAGGGTATAATTTTTTTACTTATATAATACACATAAAATAGGGGTATATTTATGTATTAATATATATAATATATATATATAAAATTTTTAAAATAATTATATATAATTATTATAATTTTAATTTTTCCCAATATATGTATAAAATTATATATATATATAGGGTGTGTGTGTGGGTGTGTGTGTGTGTGTGTGTGTGTGTTTTGTGTGTAAATTTTATAATATATAATATAATATATAGGGTATTATATATAAAATATATATATATAATATAAAATATAATTAATATATATATAATTTATTATATATTATATTATATGCAATTCATATAATTTAAAGCATTAAAACACACACCCCACACACACACACACACACACCCACACACCCCAAAAACACACACCCCACCCACCCACACACACAACACACACATATAAAATATAAAAATATATATAATAAAAAAAAAAATATATAATTTTATAATATATATGCCAAATTTTCCCCTAGTTTTCTATTGGGATATAAAAACTGCATAATTTTAAGGTTAAGGAAGATTTCCCTAATTTACCCCGGGATTTAAAACACTGGAACCCCCTCCCCGTGGGATTTGGGTTTATTTCCCGACATAAAAAAAACCCAGTGTTTCAGGAATTTTAAATTTTTTATTTCATGCCCCAAACATGATTTTTTTACTTCCACCAGCTGCTGAGTGTAGCTTGCTTAACATGGCTTGTCAAATATTTATCGCGCGCACACACACACACAAACCCCCACACACACACACACACACACACCCAAACATACACACCCACCCACACCCCAAAAACAAAACCCCACCCACAAAACACACACACACACAACCCCACACACACCCCACACACCCCACCCCACAATATATATATATTAAATATATATTATATTTAAAAATTTTTTTAAAAAAAAATTTTTTTTTAAAAAATTTTATATTTTATATATATTTATATGTATGTAATATATACGTTATATTGAATATATAGCATGTTCCTACTTCCACCAAACTGCCGGTGAAACTTTCTTTAAAATGGCTTGTCAAATATGATCACGGCCAACACAAAACCCAAACAAAATACTACATACGTTGGGGGGTGTGGATATAAATATAAAATATAAAATAATATAATATTATATATATATTTAACATATTTTAAAATTATTATATATTAATTTTAATAACATTTTATATTAATATATAAATTTTAAAAAACACACACACACACCCCCACAAACACAACACACAAAATATATTTTATATATATATATTTTATATAATATATAATATATATATAATTTTATAGAAAAAGATAGATAAAATAGGGTAGATAGATAGAAAAGATAGATAATAGATAGATAATAAAATATATATAGATATATATAATATAGAAATATATATATATATAATATATTATATATATATATGTATATATAGTATTTATAAATATAATATAATATAATATATATTAAAATATATATTATACATGCACCCATATGCTATTTTGTGTGTGCGTGTGTGGGTTTTGTATAAGAAAAAAAGAAACGCGGCATTTGGGATTCCCTTAGGAGAATGGGCCCCCCCCCGTCTGTAAGAAAACAAGAATAACTATAAAAATGTGTTGGGGAAAAAGAGCGCGACCCAGAAAAAAAACGGCCACTCCCGATCAGCTATCCCCCAATTTAAAAAAAAATGATGTAATAATAATAATAATAATTTAAAAATAATAAAATTCTTGTCGGTAGGTTTAAATGGAAAACTTCTGACTTTTCAATGGATTTTAAAAGGGATTTTACTTGTATTTACTAGGTAAGGGAAAGGGGGAAAATTTTTCCTTTAATTTACTAGGGTTTTTTGAAAAAAAACGCAATTGGGCCTTATCACACGTTTCCCCGCCCCAATTTTAAACACAGGGCACGAATTATTGCTCAAAACGGTCATCTCCAAAAAAAAGTTTGAAAAACCCATTGTACTCAAAAAAAGGGGGAAAGAAAGAGAAAAAAAGAAGAAGAAGAAGAAGAAGAAAGAAGAAGAAAGAAGAAGAAAAAAAAGGAAAAGAAGAAGCACAAAGAAGAAGAAGCACAAGAAGAAAAAAGATGAAAAAAAAACGAGGAAAAAAAAAAAGAAAAGAAAAAGGAAAAAGGAAAAAGATGACGAGTGATGAAAAAAGAAGTAGAAGGAAAAAAAAAGAAAAAAAGAAAAAAGAAAAAAAAGAAAAGAAAAAAGAAGAGAGGAAAAAAAATAAAGAAAATAAAAACAAAAGAAAAGGAAAAAAACGACAAGGGAAAAAGGAAAGAAAAAAAAAAAAGATGAAATTTAAAAAGAATTTAGTGTATATTCTAATTTCATTCCGTATTCTGGCAATTCATCCCTTTACTTTAACC
>NW_023659695.1:0-2500 GCF_015228065.2 Penaeus monodon
GAAACACTGACATTTCACTTTCAGAACACTGGAAACACTGATATTTCGCTCTCTTTGCACTGGGAAACACTGACATTCCGCTTTATTAGTACTGGAAACACTGAAATTCCGCTTTCAGAACACTGGAAACACTGACATTCCGCTTCAGAACACTGGAAACACTGACATTCCACTTTTATTTTGCTCAAAAACATATTATCCCACTGTTTACAGTGTTATGCTTGTCATTCGTTTTCCTACATTCGTTTTAGTTTGTCCCCACGAGGTGTACGGAAAGCTCCGTCACAGACGCTGTGACACCCGCACATAAAGGGGTAATTACAGGAAAAGGGCGCTCCACTTATCTCAGTCTTACTGCTTCACAACAAAGTGTATATGTACAAGTTACAAATGCTGTGCTACAGAGTTATCAATTAACTGCAGATCATTACAGGCAGAAGTTTAGGAATTTAGGGAAAAAAAAAAGCACTTGACTACAAATAACTAACAGTAATGGAAGAAAATGGGTTATGGGTGGACTTTCAAGCTGGATACTGGGATATCCATGATATTCATGACCTATCATGACATATATATATATATATATATATATATATATATATATATATATATATATATATATATATATATGTAGTATATAGTTGTGTGGTGTGTGGTGTGTGTGTGTGTGGTGTGTGTGTGTGGTGTGTACATGTGTTTATATATATGTGTGTGTGTGTGTGTGTGTGTGTGTGTGTTTGTATACATGTATATTTGTGTGTGTATATATATATATATACATATAATATTATATATATATATATATATATATATATATATATATATATGATAATATATATATATATATATATATATATATATATATATATATATATATATGTGTGTGTGTGTGTGTGGTGTGTGTGTGTGTGTGTGTGTGTGTGTGTGTGTGTGGTGTGTTACAGTGTATATATATGTGTTGTGTGGTGTTGTGTGTGTACATGTGTATATTATATATTTTGTGTGTGTGTGTGTGGTGTTGTGTGTGTGTGGTTGTACATGTGTATATATATATATATTATATATATATATATATATTATTATTATATTATATATGTGTGGTGTGTGTGTGTGTGTGTGTGTGTGTGTGTGTGTGTGTATGTGTGTGTGTGTGTGTGTGTGTGTGTGTGTGTGTGCATATATATCACAGAGATATAGTATAAATACTGGCTAATCCCGTAGTTCTTACCAGGGGAGAGGGTTATCAGGTGACAGTGATAAACCTAGAAAAAACTCTCATAACCCTATGACAGTGGCACAACATGGCGAGTATGGACGGCCTTATATAAGCCTAGTCCTAGTGTTGAGCAGCAGCAGCACTAATACCTGTGGTTGGCGGAAGACCAAATCATGGTCAGAGATGGCTACTGAAATACAGTAATCGGTCTCTTGCAAAAATAGATAAGCATACATTTGTGTGTGTGTGTGCGTGTGTGTGTAAGTGTGTCTGCCTTTGTGTAATATGTGTGTGTGTGTGTGTGTGTGTGTGTGTGTGTGTGTGTGTGTGTGTGTGTGTGTGTATGTAGAAAACACTGGCTGGGTTCCAGCGGGGTGATAGTCTAATCCGGAAGCTCTTATCAGGGGAGAGGGTTATCATGTGACACTCCTAAATCCTGAAAAGCTCTCATAATCTTATGACAGGGACATGACAAGGCGAGTATGGCCGCCCTCAAATATGCCTAGTCCTTAGGCAACATCTTAAAAATCCCAAGATATGAAGATAATATTTGGTGATTTTAATGCTAAAGTTGGTGCTACCAGCATGATAACACAGCAGGTCCATTTGGTCTTGGAAATGCGAATGGAAGAGGAGAAATTTTCACTGTATGATGCCGTTGAACATTAAGGATACATGGTTTAAACATCACAGACTGTAACAATGGCCATATTTTGTTATATGCAAAATTCCTTGTACAAAACGAACACTCCAGATGGGTTTGAAAGATTACAGATATAGCAGAACAATTTGAAATTGAAGTATCTAACAAATTCAGCAAATTAGTGTATGTGTGTGTGCGTGCGCGTTGTGTGTGGTGTGTGGGTGTGTGTGTGTGTGTGTGTGTGGGGTGTGTTATCTGTGTGTATAGATGAGAGGACTGGAATCAGATAGAGATAATTTTTGAAAGACAGTGCTAATAAACAAATTCCTAAAAAGGTACAAGTAAAACAAACGTGGATGGCACCAGAAATGTTTGATTAAATGCAGTCAAGACGATCCCTAAAAAGAAAAGAAAAAAAAATGAACGAATACAAGTAACAGACAAGTTATTAGATTAAAATGCAAACAAGCTAAAGAAAAAGGGGATAAAGAAGCAATTGAAGAAAGTGAGAATTTAGAAAAGAAAGATGTCCAAATGATGTATTCAAAAGTTAAATCTATGACTAGCCAGAACAAAATCAGGAAACACAGCTCTGAAAGATAAAGATGGAAATGTAGTTTTTGAAAAAGAAAAAAATATTA
>NW_023659695.1:7500-20782 GCF_015228065.2 Penaeus monodon
TGCGTGGGCTAGTGCTCCCATGATCGCAACTGCCTCTGCTTGTAGCGAGGAGGCGTTGTATTTTACCCTCATGGATTGTGTGGTATCCCTTGCTGCAAAACCGATGTCTACAGTGTGGTTTAAGGGATCGACTGATCCATCCGTGAAGTAGGTTCTACTACCCAGAGGAGTGATGGCTGCAATGACCCTCTCAGTTTCTGCCTTTAGACTAGGCATGGTGTATTGATTCCTTCTCCGTGACAAGCTAATGACAGAGAATTCGATCAAGGTTTGTACCCACGGCTGGGCTTCAACAAAGTCAGGGTGGGGGGAGTCCATGGCCTTGTCAAATAGTTGTCCTTTGAGCTGATAGCTTATCAACACCCTGGCTGTATGAGACAGCCAGGAGTTGTTTGCAAACACTCGTGGTCTTGTTCTAGGTGGCTGAGTATTTTTTGTCTCATGTTTATGCTCCTGGGAGCTTGGATGACTTTTGAAAATAACTGAACTGCCATTAGAACAATTCGTGATTCCAGTGGGAGAAGGTTTGCTTCTATGAGGAGGTTGAGGGCCTTCGTCCACCTTGGGGCACCCAGAATGATCCTGGCAGCTTCATTTCGGACTGTCTCCAATTTTTCTCTTAATTTTGGCTTTGCGGTAATCAGGGAGACAGAAGCATAGTCCACAATGGGACGGATGGCATGTACACAGAATGATTTTAGTACTTTATGTCTGGCTCCTATGTGTCTCCCAGATATTGCTCTCTTGCTTTGGTTCTGTCAACCAAATACAGGACCTCCTTTTTAAAGGAGAGGATCCAGTCAATCATTACCCCAAGGTATTGGAAGACCTGGACCCATTCTAAGTCCATTCCCTGGATTTTCAGACTTGTGCCTTGAACATTTAGTCTCAGAGCCTGGCTTTGGATTTGGGTGCAGAGATCTTTAGTCCTGTCCTACAGCACTCCTCAGATACAAGGTCCAGGCAGCGCTGGGTTTTACTTAGGTAGTGTGCTCCAGTGGAGATGACTGCAAGGTCTTGCACCTAACTGGGAGTTGTATATTGAGGATGCAGGACATTAGGGTGTTGATAATGACTTGAATGGGGACCCCACCCTGAGGTGTTCCATTTTCTAGTGGCATGTGCTGTGATAGGTTACCTTGGAATCGGACTTGGGCTGTTCTGTTCCTGAAATAGTCACCTATCCAAGCCAGGAGCTTTCCTCTGATTCCCTTCTGGATCAGGCTCTCCTGAATAGCAGGAGGACTTGCTATGCAAAAGCCTTCTCCAGGTCTAGGAATACTACCACAGAAGTGACAGTGCTGATTGTTCTTAAGAGCATGGCTATGTTGTGTGCTGTGCTCAGCTCATGCCCCTTGTGAACCCATGGAAGGGTTCGTGTAGGGTTCCCATTTTCTATTGGAGTCGGTTTATTACCATTTTCTCGGTCGTCTTGCACAGACAGCTAAGGAGGGAGATGGGTGGTATTTCCCTGCTCCTTTGGTTTTGGGATGGGGACCATGAGAGCCCTCTTCCAGCTCTGGGGTAGAGTGGAAGTTTCCCAGGACTTGTTGATGAGTTGCAGGATTGCAAGCTCACCTGCTAGTCCTAGGTGGGAAATGATGGGGTACGAGATCCATCAAAAACCGGGGCTGTGCAAGAACTGTTTTTGTAGGTTTGTCTTAGTTCCCGTAGAGAGAAGATAACGTCTGAGTAATTGGATTTGGCTGCCCTTTCTCTGATATGAGCAAACTCTGCCTGGTTGTAAGCATTGTTGGTTTTGCCTCAGTTCAGCTGGCAGACTGTTGCTGCTTGTTTAGCAGAGAACTCCTGCACCAGTCTGTTTGCTTCTGATTGAGGGTCGTGGTGTGTGCACCTCGGGGCTGAGTGGCTGGTAATTTGCCTGACCCGTTGCCACAGCTCTGTAAGGGTGGTTTGGTGGTCAAAGGACTCACACCATTCCAGGCAATTTTTCCTGCCTGACTCTTATGGCAGTTTCCTTAGCATCTCAGACTGCTTCCCTTTGGAGGGATAGGTTGTCAGGGGTTCTTTGCCTTCGGAAATGTTTTCTACACATGTTCACTCTGTGGATGACTTCCTTAATCTCGTCATTAAAGTACCAGGCGTCCTTACAACTCCTGGACCATGGCCGAGTTTTAGGTATAGTCTGTGAGGCTGCTTGATTTATGGCACTGATAAGTCTGGCTTCAAGCACTTCCACGTTTGCTTCTAAGAGAGTGGGCCAAGGCCTCCTAAAAGGGTTGCCAGTTGGCCTTGTCTGTTTTCCATCTTGGATTTTCATGTGGCATTTGGGCTGAGCTAAATCAGGGTAGTAATAGTGCCATAATGGTCACTTGTGACAGTCTCATCGACACACCATCTAATTCTCTCCACCAGAGCTGCAGTGGCCAGGGTGAGGTCTAGGACCCCTCCTCTTGGCTATTGAGAAGAGCAATCTCGGGGAGAGTCTCAAGCACATTGGCTATGTGAGGGCCTGCCACATCCGGTGCATTTCTCAATTCTGCCATTTCTTTCACGTGCCTTTGGTCTAGACATGTAGGCTTTAAAACCTTAGAATTGTTGGTATCTGGGCAAGGTCACCTGAAGATGCACCTGAGTCCAGCAAACAACTGACCCAGTGTAGTTAACCTCCATTCTTTCCACGTGACGCTGCTTTCGGTTTCTGCTTTGTTTTCATTATTCCTTAATCATTGTGTCATATACTATATGCATTTATTTTTTCCGGCTCCCAGCCTCCTTGCAAGCATGGATGAGAAACTTAGTGAGCAACACGTCAGTACGTTTACATTTTTGTGCTCGACTGTGTACTAGGACAGGAATCCGTGTAATCTGGATAAATACCTTCTTGATCACATTTTTTATCTTCATCTCTTTTCGTCTCTCACTGTTCACTGTCCTCACTTTCCCCAGCTGCTTTCTTTTGCCTTCCCTCAATGATTTACCTCTCGGACTCGTGGCTAGCTGTGGAAGCGGTGTGGGATGTAAGGACGTGACTAATATGCTATATTTCTCCTCAAAAAGAAAAGGTCTGTATAACGTGCGTGCGTGCGTGTGCGTTTGCGCGTGCGTGTGTGTGCGTTTGTGTGTGTCCGTGTGTGCGTGCGTCTGTGCGTGTGTGTGTGCGTGTGTGTGTGTGCGTGTGTGTGTGCGTGTGTGTGTGTGCGTGTGTGTGTGTGTGTGGGGTGTGTGTGTGTGTGTTGGTGTGTGTGTGTGTGTGTTTGTGTGTTTTTGCATACGTCCACAAACATGTACTACAAATATACGATGATAATAACACCATTACTATTGCTTTATTATCATTATTATTATAAGTTTATTTAATTGTTTTATGGTGATTCTTAACAACCCTTAAGGTCAGGTACGTTCACTGCATATATACACAGATTAAATGGGGAGAGGGGGAATGGAAAGAGAGAAGAGAGGAAATAGAGGGGAAGGATGGAAGAGAATATTAACGGAAACAAAACTCGGACGTAAATATTAAAAGGTATTATCACGAAAATACAACGAAATCTGAAGATAGTGGAGAAGGATAATTCGTACAATAATTAGGATGCCGAGGGGAAAAAAATGTATATGTATATATATATATATATATATATTATATATATATATATATACATATATATATATATATATATATATATATATATATATTATATATTATATATATATATATATATATAAAATATATATGAGCGGAGGTATATATATAGATTTTTAAAAAGTGTACGATTATTGCATTTACAAATGAACTGCACTCTTTCCTCTAGCTCCTCCCTGTGGGTTGTGATAATAAAGTGAGTTGTGATACTTATGAGAGTTGTGAGTGCCATATTGTGATGCCGCTATATACGGGATATGATGACAATATTATCGTATCTATATTGTGATAATTATATGATTAATTACATATATACTGCCTTTTGTGTGATATGTTACACCATGTGAAATATAGAAGATTATGTTTAGTTTATATTGCTGTGTAGCATATCGCCTATGTAAAAGAGTGAGATTCTCTCTACAATTTGTAGAGTACAATATTTTATTTTGTCTCTGTAGTCACACGTCTGGCAGTAGCAACCTCGGGCAGAGCCTGACGCGTGGGGCACAAGACTATGAAGAACTCCCTTTTATTTTTGTCAGAGCTGATCTCCAATGAACCTACTTTAGTTTTAATTGGTGTATTCTTCTCCCTCAAGCATCGTAGAGAAACACCAAACAAACATATATACGAACACGACACAGTGAGTATACAAACATGGCGCAGTGATCCAGTTATTCAGTTCTGACGCCAGCCTCGTGCCCCGTTCCCCTCGTGGCCTGTCGCCTGCCCGTGCCTCCTCCACCCTCGTGGCCGCTCAGTAAACAACCCGCTCAGGAGTGATTTTCATTAGTGCAGTGAATTGTGGTGATATAGTGAAGTGTAGTGTTGTGCTATGGCTATAGTGTTTAGTGCAGTGCTATATTTAGCAGCATAAGGGAGCCGAATCGAAGCATATTGAAGATTGTAGGAGTGAGATATATCTTATGCTCTCTGCGACGCTTCGTGAGCGACTGATTCTCTCGCGTCGCGGCTCGCCTACCCGCACGTGCCTGGCGTGACGTCATGGCACTGCCACGCACACACACTCACTCCCCCACACTGCATGGACGGAATTTCACCGGATTTGCGCCGAATTTGCTGTATTATCTTCACACCCTTACCACGGTACCATGAGTAAAGGAAAGAAACCGCAAGAGGCCAGTAAGAGCGACCCTGAGAAACCAGATTCTAGCCTTGAAGAGTCTGAAGGAGCCAGTGCCAGCATCCCACCTCCCACAGATATTACTACATTGCTCCAGTGGATAATACAGAGCGATGAAAAGAGGGAAGAAGCACGTCGGAAGGAGGAGGAACATCGTTACAGGCGTGAGGAAGCCCGTCGGAAGGAAGAAGAAGCCCATCGGAAGGATGAAGAAGCCCGTCGGAAGGAGGAGGAACCCCGTCGGAAGGAGGAGGAAGCTGCCGTTTTTCAGGAGCTGATACTTCGTCTCACTCCCCAGCAGCCCGTAGATTCAACTGCGAGTTCGCCAGTGAGCAATTCTGCTGCATCCAACGCTTCTCACACTCCGCCGACCCCGAAGGCAACAATACAACCTCCGAAAGTATTACCAGCAGATGCGAGTCCCCAACATTTCCGGGAATGGAAGCGCGAATGGTCCGATTATGCTGTCATGGTGGATCTCCTCAGTCTGCCATCATCAAAGCAGCATATACAGCTACACATGTGCCTTACACCTGAGATGCGACGGGTGCTGGAGCACAAGTTAAATGTGCCCGCAGACCCAACATGCTCAGTAGATGATGTACTGACAAAGCTCGAGGAGCATATCAAAAATGCCAGTAATGAGGCGCTGCGACGGAAGGCCTTCTCCGAGTGCAAGCAAGCAGAAGGCGAGTGCTTCGATGACTTTTGGATACGGCTGAAAATCTTGTCACAGGAGATAGACCTTTGCAAGGCTCAGGACCATACATGTTTTGGAGAAATGTAGGTCTCATGAATCATCAAAGACAGCATCATCTGCTTTGAGGGACACAGTTTCATCACGCGCTGTTTCTCAATATAAAAGAGATAAAAAGGCTGCCCTGAAGCTGAAGTCTAAGATGAGACCTAGCTCACCTATGCCTAGTAAAGTCTGCAACTGCTGTGGTCGTCAACATGAAAAAGGTCTATGCAGAGCCACTACTTCCACATGTCGTGCTTGTGGCAAGAAAGGCATTGGAATTCTACTGCAAGTGTCCTGCCAGGAATGCCAGATGCGAGGTCTGCATCGGCAGGGACACTTTGATAAATGCTGCCCAAAGAAACGGAAGGCTAAGAAGACAAAAGAAGAGGACACAAACCAGAACTTGAAAGTAGTAAGTTCTGTATCCCCTTCAGTGTCACATGCCAGGAGTGTCACCTCTACTGCACGACCTAAACCTCAGCCTTCCCCTAAAGTCTACGTATCCATTCGGCATAATGATTCATCGGGTAGTCTTGCCATCATTCCTGACACAGGTGCAGACACAACTGTCATTGGCCTCAAACATCTTAGTAGTCCTTGGACTTTCACAAGAGACTTGGCACCACCGGCAGAGACATTGTACTACAATGCAGATGGGTCACAGATGCCACCAGTGGCTGGATCATTTTGTGGAACTATCACCTATGGCGACCGTTTGACTACATGTTGGATTGATGTCCAGCCTTCGCTTACGACCCCGCTGCTCTCTTGGAAGGAGTGCAAGGATTTGGGGATTGTTCCGGACTATTTCCCCAGGCAAATGTCGAATGTGCACATGGCCAATCAAGTCCATGGGCTGGATAGTACGCCAGTATTGAACCCTCTTCAGTTGCTGCCTTTACCGCTGGACCAGTTGAAGTTACCTGAAGAAGCAAGGAAGTATTTCCTGCATCAGTATGCAGACGTCTTGGTGAAGAAGGACGACTTGCAGTCAGGGCCACTCAAGACGATGATAGGCCCACCCATGAAAATTCATCTGCGGGATAATGCCACGCCCTTCGCGATCCACACCCCAAGAATGATTCCTTTGGTTTTTCAGGAACCAATGAGAAAGGAGCTTGAATCATTAGTGACCCAAGGCATCTTGAAGCCAGTAGAGGATGAACCATCAGAATGGTGTCATCCAATGGTTGTTGTCCCAAAAGTAAATGGTGGTGTTCGCATTACCATTGACCTGTCAAACTCAACAGGCAAGTTTCTCGCCCTGCCCACCCTTCTCCGACGCCATTTACAGCCATCAGAATTTATCAGTCCACGGTCAAAATTCTTCACAACTGTGGATGCTCTTTGTGGTTATTTGGCATCTACCCCTGCATGAGGACGATCAACACCTGACTACATTTATCACTTCTTATGGACGTTTCAGGTATTGTCGTGGCCCCATGGGTTTTGCTGCAACAGGAGACGCCTTTTGTCTCCAAGGTGACAGGGCACTTCAGGGAGTGACGAACTGCATCAAAGTTGTGGATGACATTCTTCTACATGATGAGGACTACATCTCACACCTTCAACGTGCAAATTAAGTCCTGTCAAGGTGTCGTCAGCACGGGATAACATTTAATGCAGAGAAGTTCATTGTGGCTGCATCTGAGGCCAGCTTCTGTTGGGTACAAACTATCAAGATATGGTACTGAAGCAGACCCAGAGAAGGTGAGGGCCATCACAGAGTTTCCTACCCCTGGGAAACTTAACAGATCTACGGTCATTTATGGGCTTGGTAATCAACTGGCTGAGTTTTTCACCCAAGATTATCGACCACTGCAGCACCGCTCCGCCCACTGATGAGTCCAAGAAGAGCTTTTGCTTGGACAGCGGACCACACCAAAGCTTTTATTGACACTAAACAAGCTTTGTCAAAGCCACCCATACTTGCGACATTTGATCCAGCTCTTCCTACCATTCTGCAGACCGACGCCTTTAGACTCTATGGCCTCGGCTATGTGTTTGCTGCAGGACCACGGTGCTGGAAGATACAAGATTTGGTGCAATGTGGATCTCGTTTCTTGACGGGACACAGAAACACGGTATGCGACCATCGAACTGGAAATGCAAGCTGTCGTTTGGGCTATCAGCAAGTGCAAGTTCTATCTTCGTGGACTTCAGCACTTCAGTTTGATGACAGATCACCGTCCATTGGTTCCTATTTTGAACCATTATTCTCTGGATGCTATTGAAAATCCTCGCCTCCAGCGCATGAAGGATAAAATCACACCCTACATTTTTACTGCAATGTGGCGTGCAGGTAAGGAGTTGTGCATTCCTGATGCCCTCTCCCTTCCTGGTACCTTCAATACTGAGATGGACACTTCTGTCAAGATTGCGGCTTTGCATGCTGTCAAGTCTGTTCAAGCATCAGACGCTATAGACGAGCAAGAGGATCTCTTCATGGAAGAATTGCGTATGGCTGCATCTAAGGATGCCTCATATGAAGAATTGCTTCATCATGTAAAGTCAGGGTTCCCCAATGACCGCTACAACCTGCCAAGTACCCTGCGTCCATACTGGAAAATTCGCAATGAGTTTTTACAACGATGGTGACTTGGTGCTGTATGGACCTAGAGTGGTTGTCCCTGCTTCTTTGCCCCGTAGCACCCTCGCTCGCCTGTATGATTGCCACTCCAGTGTAGAAGCTACAAAGCGTCGTGCACAGCAGACAGTCTTTTGGCCAGGCAGACATAGTAAATACCGTTCGTGCCTGTGAACCATGCCAGTGCCTACAGCCTAGCCAGCAAAAAGGAGCCGGTTGCTGTTAGAAGACAAACCCACAAGACCATTCATGTCTGTATCAGCTGAGTTTTTTAGTGTTGCTGGAAAACACTTTTTGGTGTATGTTGACAGACTTTCTGGATGGCCTGTTCTCATCCCGTGTGGAAATAATGCAACAAGTGCTTCAACGATTAGATTCTTTTGGCACATGTTCCGTGATCTTGGTGTCCCCGTTCGCCTGCGTACCGACGGTGGACCCCAGTTCTCCAGCCGAGAATTTGCTACATTTCTTCAGCGATGGGGAGTGCGTCATGTCATGTCAAGTCCCCATTACCCACAATCCAATGGGCATGCAGAGGCTGCTGTGAAGAAAGTCAAGTATCTGATCATGAAGACGGCACCAAACAGGAATATTGACTGTGAGGAGTTCGACAGAGGCTTACTGGAATTGCGTAACGCCCCAAATTTCACTGGTCGTTCTCCTGCTCAGATTCTGTTTGGTATGCCCCTTCGCTCCTGTGTGCCTGCCCACTCTAGTGCCTTCATGAAGGAGTGGCAGGCCAAGGCTGAAGACTGCGACCGTGGTGCTGCAGTACAGGCCAAGGACAAGAAGACCCCTATGACACTCGTGCCCACTCACTTTCACAAATTAACAGTTGGGGCGCATGTGCGAAACCGGATCCCACATCCAAGCGTTGGGATAAGGTTGGCACTGTCATGGGTATTGGCAAATCTCGTGATTATCACATCAGGCTTCCAAGTGGCCGTATACTGTGGCGCAATCGACGCTTCTTGCACCCTACACAGCTCATGATTGGACACTCAACTGATTTGGAAGAACAGCTGTCAGATGATGCACCTGGATCTTCCGCCCCATCTGTGCCTGTTGAACCTCGACGTTTGGAACGCATCAAATTGAAGTTCGTTCAAGACTCCCGCTAGTGAACGTAAAGGGGGGATGGAGATGAGGGTTGTGATAATAAAAGTGAGTTGTGATACTTTTTGTGAGTTGTGAGTGCCATATTGTGATGCCGCTATATACGGGAAATGATGACATATTATCGTACCTATATTGTGATAATTATATGATTAATTACATATATACTGCCTTTTGTGTGATATGTTACACCATGTGAAATATAGATTATGTTTAGTTTATATTGCTGTGTAGCATATCGCCTATGTAAAAGAGTGAGATTCTCTCTACAATTTGTAGAGTACAATATTTTATTTTGTCTCTGTAGTCACACGTCTGGCAGTAGCACTCTCGGGCAGAGCCTGACGCGTGGGGCACAGGACTATGAAGAACTCCCTTTTATTTCTGTCAGAGCTGATCTCCAATGAACATACTTTAGTTTTAATTGGTGTATTCTTCTCCCTCACGCATCGTAGAGAAACACCAAACAACATATATACGAACACGACACAGTGAGTATACAAACACTCCCTACTGATCACCACGCATAATTGGTCAAGAGAAGAGTTGCATCATATAACCCCGCCCATTCACCGTGTTCTGCCGACCAGTGACAGGAAAAAGTGTCAGTTCCATCGCGCGACTACACTTGTCTTGATCCTGCTAAGTTGTTGACCAGAGTTTGCATTGTGTGCTGTTTTCACTCCCATATCTCGTTCAACTGGTCTGTGCCGAAGACAGATGCCTTTTTAGGCAGTTGGCTCAGGAGTGAGAGTAAGATTTCACCTGTGCCTTAACTAAATTGTCTTTTGGTTTGGCAATTTACTAAGATGCCTCCAGTGATCGTCGCGAAGTAGGGATTGTTGGTTTAATTCCTGACATTTGTTATAAAAGAATGTATACGAATTTCAGACTGGGAAACCACAGCAGCTACTGAGTCATTTAGTGCACACCAGTTCATACATACAGACAAATCTTGTCAAATATATAGTTGGGAGGCAGCAGGTAACATTAAACAGATTTTGCATGTAATGGGTAAATGATGCGTCAACTTATATTATTGCTGCAAATTCTACAAAATGTATATAAATGAAATCTTATCGATCAGATAACACTGTCTGGTGATGGTTAATGGTTAATAGTTGAAAGCAAACAAACGTGCTAGACATCTAAAGTCATGTAGCAGAATAGAATACTGAGAAAGTTAAACGTGGGTAAAAGGAGTTGATGAGTGAATGGGTTAAGGTAGGATTAGGTAAGGGGATTAGATTAAGTGAAGGATATGTATGCGTCTGAGGAAGGAGAACAGGTCAAAGCAGAAAGTGTGAGATTCTGTAAGGATGTCTGATAGGAGGCCGGTGAAGGAAGGATAGGTCAGGGAAAGCAGAGGTATGGGTTGCATCAAAGCATGGACAGGACACCAGAATTTGTAGAACTGAAAGGGGGACATTACATAGGGAACATAGGGGTGGATCAGAATGTGACATTAGGTAGGAGTGTGTTTTTTCGTCTCCCAACATCTTTCTGATGATGTGGAGCTGACCAGGAGAAGATTGATAGTTTTTTCAGTATGTAATTTATTATTGCGAAAACTTGACCAGAAAGATTGCCATTGGTTATACAAGAAGGTCTTAAAGTAATAATCCGTGGATGGAATGAAACGTGTTGATGTGATGTGGACATATTGGCGTAGTGTGCTTGAGTGTCTGCCTATTCATTGCCAGGGATTCCAACAGAGCTGGGTAAACCCCGCAAAACTGATGGTTTAATGGTGTGTGTGTAAAAGTCTCAGACTCTTGTACAGTGGCTAGCAGGGGTAGTGATAATTTGTATGACGTCTTGACTCTTTATTGCTAAGAGTACAACACTAAGGGAACACACAAGACGATGTCTATGGGTAAAGTGGTGAGCGCAGGGTCACGTGTCTGGTCAACCCGCCATGAGGGAGAAGGCTGGGCCGAACTTACCACGTCGGGTGCTGGGCACGAACTGATAAGCTAGGTCATCCTTGGCACAAGTAGTGAGCATCCCAGCTGCAGGAAGTGTCTGAAGCAGCTTTGGGGAAGTATGGGGGAGCGAGGTGTGGTCACCAGTTTCCCTCTGTTAATGACCCTCCATATACCCTTCGTATTGCTCAGCCACCTACTCATGCCTCGCCCTTGAGATGCCTTAGATCTAGCCTCAAGGGAGACATAAATTTGGTTGGTCATCTCGTTCTCACATGCATTGTTCTTGGTGCGTCGTTGTGGCTGCTCGTCCCTGTCGTCCTCTTCTTCGTGGTCCTTGGTATAAGCTGTCTGTCCTCGACGTCCACACGTCCTCGAAGGTCTCGCGCAGGTCCTCCTTGACTCCGGATTCGTCTTAGACTTCCTCATAGTCTTCGTCCAGGTCCTTCTCGGCTGCATGCTCGTCCACACGTCCTCGTAATCTTTGTCTATGGGCGTCCAGGTAGGCGGCATCTCAGGGCGGCTGATACCTGCGCTGATGAGCTCCTGGAGTTGACTGGATCTGCAGGCATCCAGGCAGGTGGCGCCCTTCCACTACATCATGGGGCAACTTAATACCTGCTCTGACGAACATACTGGTCCGCAGGCCTATGGTGATCTTCTGGTGACGTCCTTCTCACAGCATCCTAAGGTGACCATTTCTGCAACAGGGTCCTCCTTCGGTGCTGTGTCGGTTATCGTCGGTCCGACTACTATGTATAGTCGGGGAACCAGATCATACACATAAGGGCCAGATAGCAAGAGAAAAAGAAAGGCAATAGAGAAGAGGGTGTGTTAAGTACCACTATCCAGTTATTTATATAAATTTGCAGTTTTTAATGTTCGCTTTTACTTATTTTTATCTTTTCTTTCACTTTATGTTTTATTTCACAAACATAAGGAAGAAAATAGGAGAGGGAGACGTCAGTAGCGATCCGCATGGACCTGGCTTGAACTACCAACCATCTTTGATGATATGAGAGTAGATAAGGGAAACGACAATGGCAATCCACAGGGATTTACTTGAACCAATTGTCGTCACACAGAGAAGAAATAATATAAAATAAGAAATTGTACATCATGTACGAGTCACTCGTCACGACTGACAAAATCACGGGCAAAAGAGATACATCATAGATCTTTACGCCTGCAACTACAACAGTAACAAATCCTATTAATATATATATATATATATATATATATATATATATATATATATATATATATATATAAACCGTATTCTGGCCTACGTTTCTCTGTATAGAGAAAGCCTACAAATAAAGATGATTATATCCATTACTACTCCGCCCACAGCAACAAAACGAAATCTGGTGTTGTGATTGGCTTCTTCCTCAGAACACTGAGGATCTGCAGCCCTGAGTTTCTCGAGGATGAGGTTGTCTATATACTTAGTTCTTTCATGAAACACAAGTATCCCAGAGGCTTCCTGCTAAACCTCAGAAAGAAGGCGGAAAGCATACTTGTAAGAGTAGACCCCGCACCCTCTTCTAGTAATATTCTCATTTTACCGTCATGCAACATTTCCCAAGCGATCAGCAGATACTTTGGCAAGACAGTGAGAATCGCCAGCACATCCGGGGAAAAGATACATGACTTAATACGTGACAGAAAGCAGCCCGAAAGCAACCCTTGTAGTGTTGTATATCGCATACCCTGTAGCGGTTGCGACACAGCATACTTTGGGGAAACAGGCCGTGGTTTCAGCACCAGGATCAGCGAACATCGAGCTGATGTCCATCACCACAGGACTTCCAATGCCATGGTGGTACATGTAGATGAAGCTGGACATCTACCGAACTGGAAAAGGGAAACAGAAATAGTCCTGGAGGACTGAACAAAACTAAAAGAAAAATTATGGAAGCAGCATACATCGCGACGGAGAGTAATGTCAACACGGCATCGGGCAGGTTCAAATTATCCAAGTCACGGCAACAATTCTAGGAGCAAAGAATAGGACGTCATAGTCAGGTATTTTGTCAGCTCCCCGCCTGATTATATTTTCTATGTAATTTCTCTGATGTATGTATTTCTGACGAAGACGCAATCGAAACCGGTACAAATACATCTCTTGTATTGTGAAGATATTAATTCGCATTCAACTTTC